>NC_084592.1:28032418-28332418 GCF_033807715.1 Cololabis saira | reverse complement strand
CCACTCCAGCTTTCATGCAGATCACCTCACTTGGTGACACCTTGCTTACGCCCTCCTCACTCAGCTCCTCACACATCAGGCTCATCAGAAAATACAACCACTTCACACCAAGATGGAGCCACTCATCTGCCACCCCTGTCCTTCATGGCAGACCATGTGAGAAAAGACCTTGAAAGAATGTAAGTAAGGAAAGCAGCTGGACCGGATGGTATCAGCTCCAGGCTCCTTAAGCCCTGTGTAAACCAACTGACTGGGGTTATGGCGCTTGTCTTCAACATGACCCTTAGGCTGAGAGTGGTACCACAGATTTGGAAGACCTCATGCGTGGTTCCGGTGCCTAAAACATTGCACCTGAAAGACCTCAGCAGCTACAGACTGGTGGCTTTAACATCCCACCTGATGAAGAGGTCTGGGGATCTGGAAAGCATTTGGAGACAACTTGTGTTGTAATAGACACTATATAAACTGAACTGAACTGAAGACACTGGAGAGACTGTTCCTGGGACATCTCCACTCTGAGTTGGGCCCCTCCATGGACCCACTACAGTTTGCCTACCTCCCTAAAACTTGAGAGGATGGGTGTGGACCACCAGATGTCTTCATGGATCCTGGACTACCTCACAGATGAACACAGTTTTTTGAGAAACAGGAACTGTGTTAGGCTTGAGGGAAGAAGGGCGGGCCCAAATGCAGGACGACATGAGCAATGTTCAGAGTTAAAGTTTATTAAACAAAAGGAGCTCCACAGGAGGGAAGGAAGACAACACAAAATCACAGTCCGTAAAAACGCGGCTGGAAAAAACAACGGGAAACAAAGGCGCAGTACGGAAAACCCACGACTGGAAAATAAGTAATCCAAAGCTGTCCAGGCAGAGCGGGTAAAATCCAAAAGGCCCCGGGAAGGGAAAGTCCACAAACGGGAAACAAGGTAGCGGCTAGGCAAGTTCAGGAAAAACAGGCGGAGTGCGGGGCTCTGAGCAGGAGAATAATCCGCCCTCTGGAGGAGGAAGGGTGTGCCAAACCCTAACAAACTGTGTGTGTGACCTGCTCACCAGCAGCACGAGTGCCTCCCTAGGGACTGTCCTGGCCCCCTTTCCTTTTACCCTCTACACAGCAGACTTCAGACAACACAAACAGCTGTGTACTGCAGAAATTGGACTCTGTGTCATGAACACAAGATGGTAGGACTCAAATGCACGACGTGACTCAGTTGTAACCATAAAACCTGTTTAATTCAGGCAAGGGTCGGTACACGGGTAAGCAGGCAAAATAGCAACGGTATCCAAAAACGTGAGGCAAAAGGCAAGGTCAAAAAACAAGCAAGATTTGAAAATTCAAAAGGCAATGACTATGACAGGAATGCTGGTAAGTGAACTGTGAAGAACAACGAACTGGCCACGAGACAAGACACAGAAGGGAATATATACACAGACTGATTGGACACAGGTGTGGGAGACACAATCAGGGATCAGGTGCACACAGACCAGGAGGGGGCAGGACAGACAGGAACCTAAGACACAGATGAGTACTACAAAATAAAACAGGAAGACCAGACATAAATGAGGGACAAAATAAAATGCTAACACATGATACAAAACATGATACTGCGATTGTTGGCGTCAGAGACGATGATGACGCAGAGTACAGAGGACTGACGGTGAACATCAGGAAGTCCAGTTCTGTCCTGGGCTACCCTTTAGACTCAGTGAGGGAGGTGGGTTACAGGAGAGTCCTGGCTGAAGTGTCATCCATGCTGGACAACAAGTCACACCCCCTGCACAGTGACCTGACAGAAGTGACGAGCAGCTTCAATGACAGACTGCTTCATCCTCGATGTGTGAAAGAAAGATATAAAAGGTCTTTCCTTCCTGCTGCTGTTAGACTCCACAACGAACACTCTTAATATGTGCCATAGAATTACACCACAAGGTCTAAAAACCAGTTTGACACCAGTATGTGCAATGCTAATTTATTTAATTACTTGCAATTGCCCCATCAGTGGAGGAGAATTGAACTTTTTTGTTGATTAAAATGGCATTTCCTTTTGACTCACTCAAGGGCAATGTAACCTTTGGTGGTCTTTTAATGCAAAGTTCTCCTCTAAACATACAAAAAAATCAGAGTTTGAACACATCAGGTGAGCAAAAACATTAGATCTCTTCACAAAATACCTCTTATGTTCAAACTGATAAATCTGAGAGGTGTGGCTGACCCAGCAATGCTAGGATCTGTATTGTCATTAAAGCCCAATAAAAACACATGGTCAGAGAGCCTCTCCCCCCAACATACCCCTAAACATAAATATATGCCCAAAGTCCCTGCAGTGTTTTTCCATAATGACCAAAAGTTGTCCAAAGTAGCGTTGAACAACCTGGAGACTGCACACAAAAAAAGGACAGAGAGAGATAAACTCCCACCGACTTGCAGAATGCAAATTAACAAATAAAACTAGGCCCTCAGTCGAGTACAAATAGATGCATAAATCATACAACAAGGTAATTCAGATCCCTACTGAAGTACAAGCAACAATAAGGCAGTGAGACCACAAACTGTAAGCGATAAGTTAAAACACACACACACACACACACACACACACACACACACACACACACACACACACACACACACACACACACACACACACACACATACATATCAGATAAGATGTTTGTATTCACTCAGAGACTATGTTTTTTCATAGTTGCTGGCTTCCTCCACTGAAACAAAGTCCTTCTCAAGACTGTTGTATGTGATACGAAGTCGGGCTGGATGAATCAGATCACCTGAACACCGTCAATGCCATGGAGTTGGTCTCTGACCTCGTTGAATGCAGCCCATGCTATCTTAGCCGTGTGGTGAGGAAAGACTAATATGGTCAAGTCTCTGACCTTAATCTGCCAAAGTTTTCTAGTATGTTACAACATTTTACAGTCACCGTAATAATGAAACCTGCAGAAAATTGGTCGCAGACGATCACCGGGCTTGGAGGTTTTGGCTTGGAGGGTCCGGTGGTACCAGTCCAAAAGCAGCTCCTTTACCAGACAAAATGCTTTCAGTAAGGTGGCCACAGCAGCAGTGGTACAGGTGTCAGGATCGTCTGGTACTCTGATTATCCTGACGTTATGTCATGATCTGGACTCCAAGTCTTCTCATTTATTTTCCAGCGTGGGTACGTTAGCTGTCAGGCTTGACACTTGATAGGGATATCAGAGCACTCAGAGAGCAAGTGCACCCAGGGACGTCAATTGGGTATGGCAAGGTATGGCAGCCGCCACACCTTGGCTTCAGGGGAAAATGTAAATGTTTGTTTTTTAAATACATTTATGGAATTACTCTGTGTCTATTTGTATTGATTATTCTATTATTTAATACCTATAAAATAACTACAAATGCAAGTCAGAACAACATGATGGATTTCACTAGGTATTATCTTTCCCAACACTTGTACCCCCCCCTCATATCTTGAAATGTGATGTCCCAGCGTCCCTGACGACAGTGGTCGCTATCAATCTCGTTTTTAGCGCTCTTTGCAGTGTTACTAACTTACAAACTTACAAAACTTACAAACTTACAAAAATGAAAAGAAAGCAAGCAACCCCGCAATTGTTTTTCAAAGAAGAAGGCTAGTGATGGGTCCAATGTTGCCCTAGTCAGGCTATTAATGAGGCTGTTAGCCACTGGTGGATTAATTATGCAAGTTCATCTTAAGGTAAGATATCAAATCACCCTACCCTCTTATAAATCTGTTTAAGGGAAATATTTGACTTGTTTTACTCTCTGTCTTCTGCTCCCTCCCTCTCCTTTTTGCATTTGGACTTTAACTGTTTTAAGTTAAACTGGGATGTCTACGTGATATTGTTGCACTGACATAGTGGATGAAGTGAACAGAATGAGTTAAATGGCGTTTGTCAGATACGCTTCTGCTCTCTAACTCTGCCACTTGCTGTCCGTTCCGAAACGGATGTGTATTGCGTAATCAGCACACAAAGCATGAATTATGGTTCTGCGTTAAATCAACTGCGTTGGTGTAACGCGGAACCATAAATCAGCGTTAAAGGAGCTTGCGGCTCCTTTTAAGAAATGAGACTCTCTAGCGCCACCCTTCACCACGACGGCCGTTGGGGGTACTGCAGCCAACAGTGAGGCCGGCACGGGAGAACGGGGAGAACGTGCATGCAGCGTCATGTGACGTCACATCCGCAGCCCAGCGCGGGAAATTCAGGACCGAATTGCAGCACATTTTGCAGCACACAGCCTGTTCAAGGCAAAGGAGAGATACACTAGAGGGCCCATTCTTTTGGGTTTGGAACGCTTCATCTGACATTATTACTAGAAAACTTAAAATGTATACAGATTTTTTTCATAAATCTTGCCACAATCCGGCCTCAAGCTCCTTTAAGTATAGTGTTCATAGTTAGCAGGATGTGAGTGAGGCTGCATTTGAAAAAGTTCAAATTTTTGACCACACAGATAAGCTACAAAGCAGATTTCTGTGATGAGTATACTGGGCCTGTTGATTGATACTGTAGTTAAGTTCTGAGACTCGTAACCTTGCCATACCTTAGCTTTGACTGAATTGACGCCACTGAGTGCACCATCTGTGCCTTTTAGCTTGAATATGGTAGCATCAGTGGCAGCTTTATCATTCGCAAGCTGTGTCCTCTCCTCACCGCTTGCAGGTCGAGTTTGATAGTGGACAAAGCACCTCAAGGGTATCCTGGAGTTCCTTTTTAAAAATATCAGCAAATATCTTTTCTCAGCGAGGGCAGCAACGTCATGTTAGAGTGCATCGGAACGGCCTCTGCAGGGGCCGACGGGTCACTCGAGGGTGTGGACGTAATTTGTGGAGCAGGTCACAGTTGTGTCTGGATAGTATTGTAAGTTTTAGAGTTCTTTCCGGACAGTTTACACAATCCAGTGTTTAACTTCCCAAAAAAGTACTGCATCGTAAGGCCAGACTAAATATGTGACCAAAGAGCGCAAGTGAATCACAATTCTAATTGAAAATCAGTGGGAGCCTCCAACCTCACGGCCCACTCTATTGAAGCTCAGCAGCATCCCAGAGACCTGATTTTAACAGATTCAAAATCGATTCTACATCAGGTGCCCACTGGGAAGACTCACAAAACTGGGGAGCACTTGGAGTTGCCACAGTAACTGATCACTCAAAAAACATTACTGTAAAAATTAGACAAAGAAATCATGTTAAAAAAAAAATAGCGTAAATAAATACAGGCTTCATCATGATATAATATTACATTGATTGACTGGATAACTATTTGATGTTTACCAATATCACAAAATCGGCTTTAATGCAATAATGATTCACTTCGATTTAGGAGCTGATAGGAGATGATATCAAATAGATACAGTCATTTCTTTTCCATCAAAATTTCAGTAGGGAAACTAAAATATAATTTTACATATTTCAACAAGAGTTCAACAAGATGGTTAAAATGCAAAAGAAACACTCTCTTCCTTTGTTAATAATATACTACAAATTTCCTCTTGATGACATTGTGGGAACGAGGAAATATATTTATCTAAACATATTAACTAAATATATTGATATATTTTTGCTTAGATGCTATTGGATTGTTCATTTAAAAAAAAACACCCACACACCACCCCAACCAATTGAGATGGATCATTAGACTTATTTTTCTTTAGCTTTTTAAATACACCTGTTGTTGAAAAGTTCTTTCTGCATCAAAGCATTCTTCTTTATGTCACACTACAGTGACAAAATATGTGCCCCATTAAAGAGTTCTTCTGTTTTTTGTCTGTGTTGTCATACTTACATGTATCAGCTCATCAAATAAATTTGAATATCATTTAAATTGCCCAGGCCACACATTAAAATCCATGAGTTTAAGATCCCAAACTAAAGAATTCATTGTTCCATAAATAATGGCAATCTGTCGTGCTTCCGAAGCAGGCCCAGACCATCACACTACTACTAATCCTAACCCATGTCTGTATGGGGTTCTTTTTCTGAAATGCTGCATTTGTTTTACACAAGATTGAATGGGAAGCATACTTTCCAAAAAGTTCCACTTTCATTATGTCAGTCCAAAGAATATTTTCCCAAATGTCATGGGGATCATGAAGATGTTTTTTGTAGCAAATGGGCAGCAAGCCTTTGTGTTTCATTGTGGTCAGCAGTGGGTTTCGCCTTTGGAAGTTATTATTGAATCATAAACACTGAGCTTCACTGAGTGAAATGAGCCCGTCACTGCTTTATTTTGTGTTCTGGGTTATTTGGTGACCTCCTGAATAAATCATCAATGTGCTTTTTGAAATAATCTTGGAAGGCTGGTCTCTCCTGGGAAGGTTCACAACACATTTTCTCCAGTTGTGGATAATGACTCACTGTGGTTCACTGGAGTCCCAAAGCCTTAGAAACGGCTGTGTAACCTTTTCCAGACTGACTATGTTTCTCATTTGTTTCTTTAGATCAGGGCATTGTTAGGTCTTAATCAACATCAAACCCAGCTTCTAACAAAGAAAAACACCAAAGACTTGGAAATGAGTTTTTAAATGCGCTCTTGCAAGAGGGAAGCAAAGTCACAGCTTTCTGAGAAACGAAGACTCTTGTGAATGCTGTTGAAAGTGCTTCGACATTCCCTCAGTGCATTGCCCTTTTATTGAGATTTCAAACAGGAAACTTTACCATATTCGGTACACAATGAACAATTAGAAGAAACAGATGGAGAAACAGATCAGATGATTGTTGAAAAGTCATACGTATGACTTTTCAGTTAATTAACAACTTATCTGTGGTGTGCAGAGCAACAGACATCCTTTTAAGAATCCTTAAATGGTCAAGAGGTTATTGTTGTCATCAGATGGTCAACTAACAATGGGATAGTTGTTTGGTCAGACCAAACTCAGGAAGAGCTGGCCTGTCATCTGTTAACATGTGATAACCAGCAGCCAGGGTAAAAGTCTTTAAGAACCACGAAGGTCAAAGGGGTCAAATGAGGCCCCCTCTGGACAACAGGAACTACTGGACAACTGCACAATAGTCAACTGTTTTGACAGAGCGGACAACCCCCCTAAATACCCGCAGGAAATGGTCTGTCCTGTGACTTCTGTTAACAATAGTAAAGATGTGCAAACCGCAGCAGTCAGCTTTCTCTGAGCTGACCTAATTAAGCCTATTCCGATAGTTTTATACTTTCATAAGGACAGACTTGTTTAAACACTTCAGATTAATCTCACAATTCCCTCCTGTTGTTCTTATGAACCTTCAACTAATATCCGTCCATCAGGCTTAGGATATGAGCATCATACTATAAGTTCAACATATGAGAAATATCAAGGGGAAAGTTTATAACATACTTAATGCAAATTTACTAATGCAACTATTGACAAACAAAATGAAACAGTTTACATTCTGGTGCCATCATGGACATTCTCGTCATTAATTCTGTTGGGGTAGCCACATTCTTCAGGTTAGGTTTGTTGGAGTTGCTGGTAATGGACTTCAGAATACTGGACTAATGAAGTTTGGATGGACCTTTGGACCATCGCACGGAGACACGGAATGATACAGGCAGTAAAAACACAGAACAGTACCAGAACAGTAATGAATGGAATCATAATTTTAGTCATTATGTCAGTCCAGTGTCCTGAGATCAGCCAGGACCAAAAAGTGGTACCTGCTGAGCGCCTGTCTTCTGACACGACTTTGGCCAACTGACGTAATTCGGCTATAGCTGTAGTAATATTACCTTCAGTACCGGTTTCATCAGGGATGAATGTACAGCAGTGTTCCCCAATCATTGCACAGACTCCACCATCCTTAGCAGTTATCAAATCCAACACAGTTCTATCTTGGAGCTCCATTTCTCTAATGGCAGCCATTTCAGTTGCCACTCCTCCTAAGGCTTTAAGAGTGGAGTTAATGAACAGACCCATGCGATAATTTATAGTCTCAATCCTTAACATGGTCTTTGCGACTCCCAACTGGGGAAGGGCTGACAAAACTATCTTTTGGCTTGTTGACCAGAGTTTATGGTCATCGGGGACATCTCTACCCCAGACTGAGTCATGGGGGAGGATACCTGTGGCACGTTTAGTACGTGCGGGGGTATGGTGTCCACGAAACACAAATGCGTCTTGAACCAATCTTACCATCATACATCTACCTACCCATCCTGGTGGGAGGAGTAGATAGATTGAGTTGCCACACATCCAAGAGATATCATCTTGTGGGTCAGTCCCAACTGCATCAGGAGCTGCATAGTACTCAGTACAAGTGGCATTCGTGGGCAAAAATGTTTTGTCAAATTTGGTCGGGTCAGCTGTGTTCCGGCCGCAAGCGGCTAGATTAATGGAGCACTTAGAGATTGGGACTTCTCCTACGAATGTGGGTTTCCCAAAATCTATTTCGTTGCTGTAACAGACTGCTTTAAGGTGTTGTGGGAACGGTATTTCCTGTATCATGATTGGGGAAGACCAATCGTATGATAGGAGATGGCTAAACCCACGGCCTTTATTAGCTGGGGCCGTGCTGTTGAATCCTTTAACGTAATTTAGCAAATAGCCTGAGCTGTACCTGGATTTCAATATATCAGGGTAGTACGAACCATTGCGTGGGTCTATGGGAATGGGGTGTACTGGTGGGCTACCTGCTGACAAAGGCATTCGGCTACACACATAGCAATTAGACATGTTCTGTTCCTTAGCTATAAACCCAGCAAAATTGTACCACATGTTCATTTCAAACCGAGTCTTGGGTTGTTTGACTTCATACCACTTGCGGATTGGTATGGCCGCTATTGATCTCTTCTCTCGGGGCTCCTCTTCATTCTTCTCCACCAGGAGCCAGATTGTGGTCAAGAGGACCACAATGGCCATGATGATGAGTGGAATTCTCATGATGGCAGTGCAAGGGGGCACGACCCGTGGCTGGCGAGTAGGCGTCAGATGAGTTCTTCGGCAGACAAAGGTTTTGATACCGTCCGACTTCCGGCCTACTCAGGGTCTGGAAAGTTTTTTACTAGTTTGCACTGCGACTGGTGAACCCACGTAGATCGTTCAGCAATCTTTACTGCTGTCGGGGTCGTGATCTGGACGACAAAAGGGCCGTCCCATCGGGGTGATGACCACGTCTTTCGTTTCACCACTCGAACCAGGATCTGGTCACCTGGTTTCAGCAATTCCTGCGTAGAAGGGAGAGGAGAAAGCGGCAGCTTACAGGAACTTTGAACATCTTTCTCAGCAAACAATTTACTCATCCACATCGAAAGTGGATCTGCCTCTTCGGTTTTCTCTTGCCACGGCTCTCCCTCCCATAGGGGGAGTTGGAACGGGCGACCATGCACTACCTCAAAGGGTGTGAGCCCTGATGGGTTTGGAACGATTCTCATGTACATTTTGACTAATGGCAGGCATTCAGGCCATGGTTTTCCAGTTTCTTCCATGGTTTTTCTGAGCCTTAGCTTAACAGTGCCATTAGTTCGTTCCACTAGGCCTGCACTTTGTGGGTGATAGGCACAGTGGTTCTTTAGATTGATACCTAGGTGTTTAGCCATGTTTTGGACTACAGTGTTCACAAAATGTGCACCATTATCACTCCAAATTAATCTTGGAATGCCATGTTCTGGAATTATGTGTTTGCAAATGGCTTTAGCTACTGTGAGTGCGTCAGCTGTTTTGGCCGGGACTATTTCAACCCATTTGGATAATGAGTCAATTAACACTAGGCAATACTTGTATTGCCCACTTCTGGACAGCTCAATGAAATCCATATGGATAACTTCAAATGGATAGGTCCCTTGGGGACACTGACCTCTTTTAGGTCTTACATTGCCTTGCGTGTTGTGCCTGCAACAAGTTAGGCAGCTCCTACAAAATTTTTTAAAGTAGGTATTTAGACCTGGTGATGTATGGAATATTTCATGTACCATACTTTGCATCCCTCCTGTTGAGACATGGGATTTCCCATGGCTCAATTTAGCCACCAGGGGGAACAGATTTTTTGGGAGTACAGGTTTATTTTGCACTACATAGAGGCCTTCTAGAGTTACAGTAGCACCCTCATTTAGCCAAATGTCTTTCTCTCTTTGCGGAGCATTGTTTTGCATGTCAATCAAAATTTGAGTTGGAATGGTGTCCATTTGTGTGTTGGTCATGATGTCAGTTGCGGTTTTTTGAGCTGCTGCTTTGGCCGCTTCGTCTGCTTTAGCGTTTCCTTTGGTGATTCTGTCGATTCCTTTGGTGTGAGCCTTGCATTTGCATACTGCTATTTCTTTGGGGAGCAGTACTGATTTGAGGAGTTCTTTCAATAAGGCTGCATGTTCCACTGGTTTCCCTGTGGATGTCTTCATTCCTCGCCGGTTCCATTGGGCGGAGAATACATGGAGGACCGAGTGTGCATATTGGCTGTCTGTGAATATTGTGACTATTTCTCCTTCAAACAGTTGACAGGCTTTTGTCAAGGCTTGGATTTCTGCAGATTGAGCTGATTGATTGGATGGCAGTTTTTCAGCATGCAGAACTTCGTCATCCGTGACTACTGCATAACCGACTTGGTTCTTTCCTTCAGGTGATTTTGAGGCTGATCCATCTACATAGACATATGTGCTGTCTGGAATGGGCATGTCTAGTAGGTCAGGTCTTGGTTTGCAACAGCTGTCTGTTCTTTCCACACAGTGGTGCGGATCGCCGTCGTCTTCTGTGGGGAGAAGTGTGGCTGGATTCAGAGTGTTGCATCTCTGCAACGTCAGGTGTGGTTGGGATAGCAGTGTTGCAGTAATTGACAAGTGTCTGGCAGGCGACATGAATGACATTTTAGTGCTGGTGATTAGCATATCAACAGCATGTGGCACTTTTAGGGTGAGGGGGTGAAACAACACCAGTTCAGCTGAGGCCTGGATGGCCAATGCAGCTGCGCACACTGCTCTAACACAAGAAGGCAGTGCAGCTGCTACTGGGTCCAACCTTTTGGAGTAGAACGCTACTGGCCTTAGTTTGTCCCCAAATGTCTGTAGTAGCACTGAGGTCATGAATGTACCTTTACAGTCTACTGTCTGGATGAATGCCTTGTTGTAGTTTGGTAGGGCCAGAACTCCAGAGTTCAGAATCACAGTTTTCACCTCCTCAAATGCTTGGGTGCCTTCTGGGGTCCATGGAATTGGGTCTTTCATTGACATTTCCACGGTGTAGATGAGATCCAACAGTGGTTGTGTGAGCTCTGCAAAGTTTGGGATCCAACTTCTGCAATAATTGGTTAATCCTAGGAATGCCATCATCTGTTTTTTGTTAGTGGGTTTTGGACAATTTCTGATGGCTTCCCTCCTGTTCTCAGTCAGGCTCTTTCCTGCTTGAGAGACATTGTGTCCAAGGAAAACCACTTCCTTCTGGCAGAATTGGAGTTTCTTTAATGAGACTTTATTTCCAGTTTCCTCCAGGTGCTTGAGCAGAGCAATTGTTTCTTCTTTGCATTCTTCTTCTGTTGGACTGGCTATTAGAATGTCATCTACATACACCAGAATCTGGGTCATTGGTGAATGTTGATGTGTACTCAGACATGCCATTATCTCCTGAGAAAAGATTGTTGGGCTATCACAAAAACCTTGGGGAAGACGGGTATATGTGTATTTGTGGCCTTCAAACGTGAAGCCGAACCAGTGGCGGGCCTGTCGGTTCAGCGGGATGGAGAAGAAGGCGTTGCTGAGGTCTACCACAGTAAAATACTCTTGCTGGGGTTTTAGCTCGTTCAGCAACGTGTATGGGTCTGGTACACAGGGGGCCCTTGATTGGACAGCAGTGTTGACATGTCTGAGGTCATGGACTAGTCTCCATGTTCCAGTTTCAGCCTTCTTGACCGGAAAGATGGGGGTATTGCACTCACATGTGGGATCTTCAACTAGCACACCCGCTTTCACCATATCTTCAATTACTGGTCTTATTCCTTCAATTGCATCTGGTTTTAATGGATATTGTTTTAGTCTAGGTCTATGAGAGGTCTTAGGTATGATGACTACTTCCTTGGCTGTAGTCATCAGTCCTACATCGGTCTTTGATGCTGACCACAAGGTGGCTGGGACACCAGGGAAATCTTCTGCAGTATGGCAGATGAGATTCTGATGTCATTCTGTCAAATGAGTCTTCGTCTGTGCCACAGTGGTCCAGCTGAGGGCTGTTCTCTTTACTAGGCCATATTCTTTGGACTCATATTCAGCAGTTTTTGGTCCAGTTTGTGTCCATTTCTTTTCTGGCATGCTCTTAAATGTGAATGCTATTTGGCCTAGGTCTTTCCAGCGTCTCCCTGGTTTTTTGGAGAGGGAGATGTGTGGTGTGGTGTTTGAGGAGAAACACCAGAGGGTTCTTGCTTTGGTGGGCATACTGACTGTAACCCATGCATCTCCACCGGTGTTAGTGAACAAGTGGTTAACTGTGAGCGTTTGGGGGCCCAAGTGTTCAAACTTGTGGTTGTACTGCTCGTCTCCAGGTCCAACTCTCATGGTGACGTGGAGAGGCCACTTGGTTTGATGTTCACCTTTTACTGCACTGATTTTGCCCTCCAAGGCGCTTACTACTGAACCGGGACCCCCAGGTATGGGGTCCAAGGTGTAGAACTTTTTTGGTTCTCCAGTCCCTTGGATCACATGGACGTTGATCTCGTTACTTAGATCATCAGTGGCTTTCCTAGCTTCTATCCCATCGTCGGTCGGGATTAGACTGATCTTTAATTTCAATAGGAGATCTCTCCCTAGAAGGTTTACTGGACAGTGTGGACTTAGCACAAACTCAGTTGTACTAACATCTCCGTCTTCGTCTTCGAAATCAATTGGTTTGGACCATTTCAGTAAACAGGTGTGGCCCCCCGCGGCGACTACTGTGATCAGCTTCTTTCCTGGCTCTACTCCTGGAGCTTTGTCTTTCAGAACTGATTTGTCGGCACCGGAGTCACACAAAAACCTTATGGCTTTTCTTGAGGGGCCTAATCTTAGGGTGTAATATGGCTTCTTTGGATCTGATGAGTTGAGAGAGCACAATTGGGTCAAGTCAAGAATGTCAACAGGGATAGGGGTCTCGTTGTCATCATCCCCTTTTTTCTCCACTGAATTCTTTTGGCGTCATTCTTGGTGGTCACCGTGATGCGGGTTATGTGGTGGTGGACGCTTCCCCCTGGGAGGCTCAGGGCAGTCTCTAGCGTAGTGGCCTAGTTGGTGGCAGTTGAAGCATTTTCCATTAACACGTCTTGGTCTTCTTAAGCGTCCTTCTCCGGGGCGATCAGACTTCCTGGGGAATCTTTTATTTTAACGGTAAAGAACTTCCTCTTCTTCTTCTTCTTCTTCTTCTTCTTCTTCCTGATCTTTCTCTGAATGGGTCAGGGCTGCCAGAGCTTGGGCCAGGGCGTGGACTTGGGTGGTGGGGGTAGTTTTCTTCTTGTGGACTGACTCAGCATGAGCAGCCCACTCCATCATTTGTGCCATGTTCTGGGTACGATGGGTGACGCAGTGTTTGGTGATGAAACCTGAAATTCGTGGGAGGAAGCCTGCCATGATGCTTTGCTGTAGTTGTCTTTGGTAAGCACCTTCAGGATCCTGGTCTTCCTCCAGCCCACTGTGGGCTTTGAAGATCTCTTCCATTCTTCCTCTGAACATATGGACATCTTCATCTTCCCTTTGGGCGGTGGTATTGATTTTACCATAATCTGGGGCGGCAGTCCAGGCATCGCGGACTCGTCTCATCACTTCATCCACCCGTCCTCTGAGGGCATCTCCTGGTTGTAGAATGTCATTTTGATTATCCCTCGGGTTAAAATTTCCTTTAACCCTCGTCCAATTGTGGCCCAAGCTGGTTCTGAAAGCTCTTTCTACCTCGATCCCATTTAGTCCATATGAATCACAGAGTAGACGGAAATTTTCTATCCATTTTCCGGGGGTGGCAGTGGGGTCTCCCAGGCCTTTGCAGGCATCTCTGCATTCGGTCTCAGTCCACGGGCGAAAAACTCTCAGAGTCCTGTCCTGGTCATTGTCGAGACCATAGTGGGGGTTTGCGACCTGGACTAAGGGGTAGAGCTGGGATGGTGGTGGCCCAGGTTGAAGTTGAGCGGGTGGATATGGTGGTGGGTCTTCATAACCACTTGGGACGGTGAGTAGAGGGTAAAGTCTGTCTTTTCCCTTCATCTGTCGCTGATTTCTGGTCTGTACTGGTGACCAAACCTCGTTTCTTTCATGGGTTGTGGCTCCCTCTAGTGTGCGGACTACAACTGTAGGTGAGGCGCCATGTTGTGGAGGTGGGGCCAGCACTGGGATGGGTTGTGGGGGCGGAGCCAGCACTGGGACATCATCCGGCTGAGCGTTGCGTGAGCGTGCGCCCGTCTCCTCATCTGGTCTAATATTCATCAGAGCTGCAGTATAGCTTTCTTTCTTCAACATTTTTTTTTCTTTCTTCGCTTCACGATCTGCTTCTCTTTGTCTTGCTTGTGCAATCCACACTTCAACATTCTTCAACTGTTTTCGTATTTTATCACCCGCTTTGCCATTCCTTATCCTCTCTTCATGCTGCAATGTTCTTTTTATTTCAAGCAGTTTAGAAGTGTCAAATTTACCATCAAAACCATGTTTCTTCTGCCACTTTTTCACAGGTTTGCAACTTTCAGGAAAACGTTGCATCATAAACCGTGTGTCTGGTGGTACCTTTTTGCTGGACTTTTGTCCCATTTTGAACGTTCAGTCAGTTTTACTTTTAGCCTTGAATTATTTTTTATCTTTTAAGTCCTGTATATTTTTCGCACAATATTTTGATTTACCTATTTTCAGGGACGTCCCATCAACTAAGAGTTTGTTGGAATATTTTCTTTAGGTTCACTATAAATTTTTAGTTTAATCACGTATTTGTTATTTTAGCGATCTTTTGTTTTAACTTTCTTCTAGTTCATACGTTTTGTTTTAACAGTTTGGTTTTTAGTGCTAGTTTATTTAGTGGCAATTGAAACTTTTACTTCATATTTTTAGAAACCACAATATTGTCAATAGACAGTTTCAATCTTTGAACATTTAAACAAGGAACATTTAGACAAGACAAACATTAAACAAACCATTAAAAACCATTTCCAAATAGAAACCCTCCTCTTGTTATCCTGTACTTTAAAATCCCTGATCTTAAAGCCGGTCCTTAGACCGAGTGAGTGTTGGCTTTTGCACTAGCCCCAGGCAATAGTGTCTTTTAAAAGTTCCCTGAACTTAAAAATTGGTCCCAGACCTCGACCAACACTTCTTTCACCAACCAAGTCAGTGTACACAGAATTTCACTCGTATTTTACACAAAAATACTTCAATACTCTAAGTATTTAAGTAAGAGGAGGTCTTACCCGTCTCCGGTGTCTTCCCTGGTTCGTGGACTCGTCACCGGACTCCGGACCAGCGCAGGACCAACTCCTGCTAGCCCCGTTCCTAAAGTCGTAACGGCTGTCGACAGGTGGCCTCTTCGGTCCTACGCCGTTCCCGAGTCTCAGATCTTGAGTCCCGGGTTTTTTTTCGGCACCAAAAATGTTAGGTCTTAATCAACATCAAACCCAGCTTCTAACAAAGAAAAACACCAAAGACTTGGAAATGAGTTTTTAAATGCGCTCTTGCAAGAGGGAAGCAAAGTCACAGCTTTCTGAGAAACGAAGACTCTTGTGAATGCTGTTGAAAGTGCTTCGACATTCCCTCAGTGCATTGCCCTTTTATTGAGATTTCAAACAGGAAACTTTACCATATTCGGTACACAATGAACAATTAGAAGAAACAGATGGAGAAACAGATCAGATGATTGTTGAAAAGTCATACGTATGACTTTTCAGTTAATTAACAACTTATCTGTGGTGTGCAGAGCAACAGACATCCTTTTAAGAATCCTTAAATGGTCAAGAGGTTATTGTTGTCATCAGATGGTCAACTAACAATGGGATAGTTGTTTGGTCAGACCAAACTCAGGAAGAGCTGGCCTGTCATCTGTTAACATGTGATAACCAGCAGCCAGGGTAAAAGTCTTTAAGAACCACGAAGGTCAAAGGGGTCAAATGAGGCCCCCTCTGGACAACAGGAACTACTGGACAACTGCACAATAGTCAACTGTTTTGACAGAGCGGACAACCCCCCTAAATACCCGCAGGAAATGGTCTGTCCTGTGACTTCTGTTAACAATAGTAAAGATGTGCAAACCGCAGCAGTCAGCTTTCTCTGAGCTGACCTAATTAAGCCTATTCCGATAGTTTTATACTTTCATAAGGACAGACTTGTTTAAACACTTCAGATTAATCTCACAGGCATGTTGTGTCACCTTCTGAGATCTTTTAGCCTACTTCATGTTGTCAGCAGGCTCTGTTTAAAGCCCTCTTTAGATTGCCAGATTCCCCTTGTTTATTACCCTAATTTAGTGTGTTCCCTGCCCTTTTAACGTTATCTGACACTGGGATGGGTGTCAAACCAGTAACCCTTTGAACCTAAGTCTATTTTGCTCGTACATGCATTGTCTTATCGTCCCCAGATCTGGGACTTTAGGGTCTACTAACCTGCCTCAGAGCATACACTTAAAAATGCATCAGGTCTGATGTAAATACGTCATTGCAGATCCCAGGACCAAGGTGGGATTCATTGATAACACGAAGAAGGTCCTCATCCTCAGAGACGAGGATGCGATAAATTGGCATATTATGGTCCACGTAATATGTGACTGGCTAGTAAAATGACAGACCGCAGCTTTGCAAGAAATTAAAGTCCCATTATTAACAAGGTGTACAGAAGCTCTATGTAACGAGCACAACCACAGAAGTAGCAGAGGAACACTGAACGGTCATATTTTTTCATTTGTGCTACACAATTTGGAGGTGAGTCACTCCGCTGCTGTTCAGGGTAGACTCGATCTGGTACCCACTCCATCTCCTGTACCCACCTCTGCCCCAGCCAGCTCTTCCGAAGTTGGTGACCCCAACCAAACAGACAGCGGGGCCACAATACCACTTGATAATGCCTCCATTATCCTCTTCCCTTACCTCAGCTTCTGGCACCAAGGAGGCGATAACAGCCCTTGCATTTGCACTGTCCAGTGCGGTTTAAACATGAGTTCTTCATCCAGGAAAAACTAATGGGGTCTAATTTAAAAATGCCTATTGTGTTACGATCCAGCTCAGCCAGGGTCGGGGAGTCACAGAGGGAATCGTGACAAGTTGTGAATTACAGGAGTTTATTGTTAAGCCAGAGAAAAAGGCACACAGTGGGTCATGTATTTAAACAGAAGTGGGGGTTGAGATGCTGCTAAACACAAAAACACATCAAAAGTCACTATCTGAAAAGAAACAAGCCAGTTAGTCAATGAACCCAAAGTGACATAACAATATATATATTTCTAAATACAAAAAAGGGGACCATCACCATGAACAAAAGGTGTGAATATACAAAGCCATTTAAATGTCATCCAAAACAAAATCCTAAATATCCCAAGGTTGGGCTAAAAGCTATCAAAACCATCTCGACAAAATGTGAAGCCAAAAGGCTGTTAACTTAAACAAAGTACAGTGTGTTTATATGTGTGTGTGTATATAATACATATATATATATATATATATATATATATATATATATATATATATATATACACACACACACACACACACACATATACAGTATTCACGTATAAAGAATGTGTTCTTGTGTATGAACTATTTTTGGTTGCACTGTACCACTTCACTATCTTTGTCTTCTCCTGGGCCTCCCAGCTCGGCCAAAACATAAGCGGCTTTTCAACTTGACTTTTAGGGGAAGGAAAAATATTTTGCTGGTTTGGATCAAAGCAGGTGCACAACTAACTAAGTCAAGTATTCTTTGTGAATTGAATACATGTATGTGTCAGTTTTGTCTGATTAGAACGTTTAAAATTATACATTTTTTTACTTGATGTGTAAACTGCCTGAACTGCAGATCAGACAGCACACAACAACTACATTTTTGTATTATTTGCAATATAGGCGATACATTTAGAAGAAGAAAAAAAATGTTGCTGCCAGTAATTAACTTTTGAAGATCTCTGACTGTGCCTTTCAACGTCATGGACTAGGAAACTGCCGAACAGTACAAGTATTTAGGTGTACACCTGAATAACAGACAGGTAGAAAAAATATGATACTCTTCAGCCTCTGTTGTACACATAAACAAAATAAATAAATGGCAACAATTAAAACTAATATGCCATAAAGGATATTAAAACAGATGAGAGACAATATTATCAAATCTTTTTACCTCACTAGTGTGCTGTTATTGTACACTAGCGAGGTAAAATAACAAAATGACTATATATATGTGAGTAGCATCTTTTTGCATTAGTAAGAACACCTAGTGGATGAGGTGAGCAATATTGCACAGATTGCTGCCTGTCAATGTTCTTCAGAGGGGGAAAAGGGAGAGAGGTTTGTTTTGTGTTGTTTTAATGACTCTCTGGAGAGCCACTCAGCTGCTAAACAGTTCCCGTACCACAATGTTATACTGAATGCTAGTTTCCTTTCTACAGAGGAGTGGTAAGACTCCAGTAGCTTTTGTACAAATGTGGGCTTTCATCAGCTTTCTGGGGAAGTTAAGTCTCTGAGGCTTTCTCTTGATTTATTTTTACTAGAACAACAGAGTCGAGTCCACTTGAGGACTATTCAACTCTTCTCCTGCTATTTCCAGTGGGAAGAGCTCCTCCTGGTGTCTACAAATGTCTATCATAAACCTCCTTTATCTTGATCTTTCACAACAGCTTGTAATTTGCACAGCACACAGTCAATGACTGCTGCATCGCTATAGGCTGTGTCAGTGCTGCTTCAGATGAGCCCCACCGCTGCTGTGTCATCTTCACACCCGAACATTGGATTTGTGGGGTGAATTTAAGAAGAGAAAGACCAACACCTTTAGTGACTACAAGAAGGATCAAGAATGATCTTCATTTTATGACTCGTTGGAAACCAAATATGATGACAAAGGTCCATGGAAAACCAAAATGACCATTCAATTATCACTGCTTATTAAAACCAAAAAAATGAAATAAAAATTACAGGAAGAGTTCAATAATTAACAGAATATGACCCTGTTACAACCAAAAACGTAATAACGGCCAATAACGTAATAACTGCCAATAATGTAATAATTTTGGCCATTTCAAATGTAATAAAGCCAATAGTGTAATAATGTGCCAATAATGTAATAAAACTTTTGAGTCAATAATGTAATAACTTTTTGCCGATAATGTTATAATTTTGTAATAATTTTTTAATACCAGGCCAATAACGTAATAACCAGCCAATAATGTAATGCTTATTACATTATCGGCAAAAAGTTATTACGTTATTGGCTCAAAAGTTTTATTACATTATTGGCACATTATTACACTATTGGCCTTTTTGAAATGGCCAAAATTATTACGTTATTGGCAGTTATTACGTTATTGGCAGTTATTACGTTATTGGCCATTATTACGTTTTTGGTTGTAACAGACCCAAATGATAACTCCTGTGACTTTGCTATCTTGTAATTTAAAGATCCAAGTTCATGAAATAACTACTGCAAAGGTAGGTCTTCTCTAAGTTCTCTTCTGAAAAGGAACTAAAGTGAAAACCTTGAACGTTTTCAATGGCTGAATTTTTGATTTCCCTTTATCAGTGTATATAACGTGTAGCATTTCTCACACTTTATCTGTACAGTATAACCATATAATCATAAATGAAGTAAAACGTCATAAATCCAGCCTGGTGACAACTGAGTGCATGAAAGGGACGATGAAACAATCCACCTCTCAGTCAGGGAGGACTTTCTGATAAAACTGGACTGCAATAATTACATTACAGGCGGAAATTAGAGGCCATCCCCGAGACAATTTTTTTTCCAAATGGCTGTGATTTCCTTTTTACAAGCCACGCTGCTCTGCTGTACAGATAATAGGCTTCCTTTGAGATGATGCAATCACATTAGGCACTGCAAAGCCAACTCAGTAAACCCACTATAATAATCTCCTCTTTGACTTAGAAGCTTTGTCTGCATTGACTCATTAGAGGATGAACAGCCCATCCCTCCAGACAGACTCAAACTAAAAGTTAAAAAGTTATGCATACCACATAGTGATACTGCGGGATGAATAACTGTCCAATGACGAGAGGATTTAAATAACTGATGGCTTCAGTACAAGCTTCAACTAAATTGTGGAAGACTGTATATTACGCCTAAATCGATATTAATAGCTAAGGGCGTGACTTAGATGTTAATATCATTTTAAAAAGCACAAATTGCAGTGTCCACCTGTAAGTCAGAGCTAAATGGTAAAGAATAGCTGATGGCAAAGGTAAATAAAGTATGAAGACATGAGAGGGTGTGGTTCATAGTGAGGTGAACAAACAATAGTGACAGGACTTGTAGAAGAAAACTGACATCAGACGAGAAAGAAACAAAACAAAAAACCAAACTGGATTCGCGACACAAATCGACCACCAAAGGTTACCAACCGGTGACAAACAAATGATGAAACTTTGTGTACAACCTCTAAACAGCAATATATATGTTTTTTCAATGTGATGTAATTTATTTAACAAAAATGAGGGGAAAAAAAGCCACCATCAAGTACCTCGTCACTGCTTTCAAAGAAACTTAGAGGGTATGTTGCAACCAGGTGATGCTATTCATCAGCCCTCCACAAAGTGATCATTAACAGACTATAGATGTGCAGACCTGCTATAAAAGCAGACGTTTTGGCAGTTTGCTGGTCTGCGTTGGCTCAGTGTCATGACGGAAAGACATTAGCAACAGTATTAGAGAAGCAATTGCCACTGCACAGCAATCTGGAAAGCATTATAAGGCTATTGACAAGCAACTTGGAATTGTACCATGAAAAAGATTGTTAAATGGAGACCATTCAAGACAGCCACCAATCTTCACAAGAGTGACTGTCCCAGTAAATTTACCCCAAGATCAGGATATGGCATACTCAAAGACAGAAAACCCCAGCTACATCTGAGATCTCACAGAGAAATGATTTTAAGGAGGCAAATGTGAGGCCCTTTGTCTGGTACGACGGAGTATTAGGGCCAAACTAAGACAAAAAAAAATTGGAAATTACGAGAATAAAGTCATAATATAATGAGAATAAAGTCGTAAAATTACGAGAATAAAGTCGTAATGTTGCGAGAATAAAGTCGTAATAGAATAAAGTCGTAATATTATGAGAATAAAGTCGTAATATTACGAGAATAAAGTCGTAAAATTACGAGAATAAAGTCGTAACATTACGAGAATAAAGTCGTAATGTTGCGAGAATAAAGTTGTAATATTATGAGAATATAATTCATGAGAACTCTAACAGGAAGAGCTTCTTCTCCCTGTGTTAAAATGAGGAATATTGAGCATCTTGTGAAAATATATTTATATATTTATAATATATTACGACTTTATTCTCGTAATATTATGACTTTATTCTCGTAATTTTACGACTTTATTCTCGTAATATTATGACTTTATTCTCGTAATTTTACGACTTTATTCTCATTACATTATGACTTTATTCTCGTAATTTCCTTTTTTTTGTTTTTTTGTTTGGCCCTAATACTCCGTCGTAGTCTGGCACTAAAGCATGGCCATAATTAGGTTACACTCGGACATTCATGAGAAGAGCACTAGAAACTACATCAGAATGAATGAAACAAATAACACTGTTAAGGTTGTAGAAGAACACAGTGGCAGCACCTTTAGAGAGTTGTGCATGCCCAAAGAATAATAAAGTGGGTCAGTGTTTTAAAGAACACACCAAAGTTACTCAACCATGATTTGGGAGACTGATAGAGTAATACATAAATGTTTACTCTTGTTAATGGCCGCATGCTCCAGCTCGGTGAAGCGCTCAAGGCCATTTGATTAATGTAAATCCAACGTAACATTTTTGGAAACCTTGGTTACACTCAGACTCAAAATCTGCAGCAGAAAAAGTCTCACTTTCACCTTGTGAAAGGCTTTATTTTAAATTAAAGTGTGATCTTTTGCTAACCCTTTCCAAATATATATTTTGCCTAAATCCTACGGAGTGAGGGATCACATCATGTTTAAGAAAGAACAAACAAAAGAGGGTAACTAGAGACTGAAACCACAGTGTCACCCAGGTAAATGTTTAACATTTTATACAGAAGTGGGTCAAAATAACTGCACCTTAGAGCTCCTTAAATATGTAAAAAAAAGGTTTCTTAAAAGAATACCTGCAGGCCTCTAATATGTGACAGAATAAACCCCAAAAAGTACTTAAAAATTAATTCACCCCTCTAGAAAAAAGCCTAATATATCGTCTAATATCTAAATGTTTTTTGGTACCCTGAAAAATAATATTTAATCAATATATTATATGCATCTTTAAGTAAGTAAGTAAAACTTTATTTATATAGCACCTTTCAAGATAAAAATTATAAAGTGCTTCACAATAAAACATGACAAATCATAAAATATAAAAACAAATAAAAACTAAGGAAAAGCAAGTTTAAAAAGATGTGTTTTTAGCTGCTTTTAAAAGAGATCACAGAGTCTCCAGATCTCAGGCGGAGAGGAAGGGAGTTCCAGAGGGAGGGGGCACTGCTGCAAAGGCTCTGTCATCTTTAGTTCAAACTCATTGTTTAATGTTAATTAATATCACAAGTATTTTCAACTTCTTTTTTTCTCAGCTATTCAGTCCTTTTAAAGGGAGAAAACTTGCTACTGTGAAATGTGGTATCAGTGCTTGCACCACCCTGATCATGGGCTACAGTAAACAGAGAGAGCTGTCTGGGGAAAGAAAATTATATTAAAAAAAGCATGATAGAGATAAATCCTTTAACTCAATCTCCAAACAGCTTTATGTTCCTGTGACTACAGAAAGAATTATGAAGAAGTATATGGTCCACGGGACTGTTGGCAACGTCCCAGGACGTGGCTGCAAGTGTAAATGCAGCTGTGTTGATGGTACATAAATAGCCAAGAAAAATATCTAAAAATATTCAAACCGTGCTGCAGGGTCAAGGTACATCACTGTTAGACAATCCATCTTTGAACATCAGTTGGATACATACAATAAAAGCCAGCAGAAAACACAATAAAGCCAGACTTGAATTTTCTAAAATGCATGCTGACAAGTCAGAGTTTCTCAGCAGACTGTCCTTGAGACAAGACTGGAGCATTTAACAAGCCACGTTAGCTCTATGCAACTCACAGAAAGATAAGGTTTCAAAGGACAGGACATCAAAACTACAGTGAAAATTATGTTCACCAAAGAACAGCTGATTTAAAAAAAAAAGTCGACCAGTCTTAAATGGCCAAATATGAGTCTTGCTCTTAATCCTACTGAAATTGTTAGAAAAATGTTTGTGAAAAATGGTGTGTGTCCATGGAAAAAGGCAATGCCGCTAAAGGTGGTGCAGTAGAAGTAGACGTGATTTACTGCCTTTGACATCAAATTATCCTGCAAATTTAAACAGCTCACTGAAGGAGACATTTGACATTTGACGGTTATGTTACAGGTTTTCATTTTACTTGAAACAAAACCTTTCTTGAAACCATGTATTCAAGTGCACCTTGATTTTTATCCCTGGCATTTGTTTAGTCTCATAAAATAGCATCAGAAATCAACAGAAAAGTCTGATTTACTGTATGTTGAAAATGAAAACAAAGAACAACTGATGATAAATTCAGCCATCTTTCAAGTTTTTTAGATTCTTTTGTTTTATGTATTTTTATTTACATATTTATTTGTTTGCCTAAACCTATGACTCAAATGGAGACATTTGACCATGTTTGGCGTCCAGTATTCTGACAATTCCTTCAAATGTTGACAAGAAAAGCAGTAATATTGAAGAGCATTTGCTGAAAAAAAGACATCAAACATCCCCATGCTTTCTTGTATGAAATGACTTTAAAAAAACTGAGAGCTCAATTATCAATCAACATTTTGGTTTTAGCTTACTTTGTTCCTGACAAAGTGAGGAAAGCATTTGTCCCATTTGTTTGAAAAAGAAAAAGTAAGTCTGTCAGTTGATGCTGGATAACAAGATCCAGAGCTTTTTTTTGGTCCATGAGCTAATGATAGCATCGGTAAAAGGGTTTTATAAGAGGTATTTCATGGGAAACTTGAAGTCAGTTACATCCAACAAGCCAATTATGGTTTGTTAAACTGACTCAATCCTGCAAGTGCAAGCATGCAGTACCCTGACTGTTCTCTAGGGACCGTAAACTTTCCATACACCCCCATGTTATAAAATAAGATACTATGCAATTTCCCAGGGCAAAAACATTTTACAGCCTGGTCCAAGAAATGGTTTTGGTAGCCATATTTAGATTTCACACTTATAACAATTGTCTGGTGCTGATTATGTTTCTGTGAAGGCAGACCGTTCCAGGTTAGCCTGGTAAGGTTGTGGGCTGCAGCCCAACCGCTGCTACTATCAGCTGCTCCATCTGCTCAGCTGTACCTCTGGCTGTCCTTGGGTCAGAAGTCCCTAACAAAAGGACATTTCAAACGAGGACAGAGTCAGTCTGAGAGAGAATGCATGTTACTTTGCAACTAGGGTTGCCACCCGTCCCTTAAAATACGGAATTGTCCTTTATTTGAGAAAAAAATGTTGCGTCCCGTATTGAACTAATACGGGACACGATTTGTACCGTATTTTCATTAACTTTTACACCATATTCTAGTTGAATTATTGAAATAAATTAACTTTTACACCATATTCTAGTTGAATTATTGAAATAAATTAACATTTACACCATATTCTAGTTGAATTATTGAAATAAGTTAACTTTTACACCATATTCTAGTTGAATTATTGAAATAAATTAACATTTACACCATATTCTAGTTGAATTATTGAAATAAGTTAACTTTTACACCATATTCTAGTTGAATTATTGAAATAAATGAACTTTTACACCATATTCTAGTTGAATTATTGAAATAAATTAACTTTTACACCATATTCTAGTTGAATTATTGAAATAAATTAACTTTTACACCATATTCTTCACCTGTAGGCTATATTATACATCTGGGCTGATGTGGACATACATAGCATAGGAGGCTATTTCAGTTGCTAGTGTGGTTGGCTGTCTGTACAGTCATGCAGGTTCAATGCTATTAAAGCACTTTAAACTTTAAATCAAAGCATTTAGTTTTTTCATATAAAATAAACACATTTTTATTCAGTTTAGAAGTTTTGGGGCTTTTTTTTTGGTTCCTGCGCTGCTGAAATCAGGGCGTCCCTTATTTCTATTTCTGAAAGGTGGCAACCCTATTTGCAACATAGGTTTGCATGGGATAAGGTAAACTAACATATGTTGTGGTAGCCTAGTAAAGATGCGCCTATTCCATAAGACTCCCACGCTCTTTTTGGATTAACTGGGGTTGGATCAAGTCACTTCCTGCCAACAAGGCGTTCTCCATAGGCCTGAAAAAAACACTACTCTTCAAAAACTGATGAAGGATGTGACAGAGGGGTTGTCCAGTCCTCCTTAGTCTATGGTCTTCACTCGAGTTGTGTTACTAACAACTCAAATATAATTGTATCTTTGGATCATAGTTGTCATTACTCAGAGAGAAAAATATCAAACGGAGAACTCTGGCTTGTTTGTTTCAATATTGCCTCTCTCAAGAGGGAGCCAGCAGCTGGGGAGAGGGGATGTGGGGGGGAAGGGGTGGTGGTGGTGTTCACCAGTGTGGACTTGTTTGCCCAGGAGGGTTATCTTTTTATTAAATCAAACAAGACATCCCGGAGCTGGATCGGACATTGCTGTACTGTGTAATCTCACGATAAGCTGCAAATAATATTTGCTGCTCTCACGTTCCTGAATCACGGCCTCGCCGAAGCCAGCGGCGGCCAGCAAAAATGGCTGCGAAAGAGACACATATGCACGAGCGGAGATGAGTTGAAGAAATTACTTTTAACTTTCATTTTGTAAACAGAAAAAAAAAAGATGAAAAAAATGGGGTTAAAGAAAATATTGTATTTATTTATTTATCTTTGAATTCTTCACATGCCAGCACTTGTAGCTGACAAGTGCATGATGGTGCTTAAGCAATCACAACCCTTCTTTGGTTTGGACATGTTTCTTGTATTTGCTCTCAAAGCAGCCTGACAAATGTACACATGCTGTCAATAATCAATCTCTCAATTGCTCCTTCTCACAGTCTTCAGTGAAATGACTAATGAAGTAAATGAATAAATCTCACCCCTCCTCTCTTAAGCTGTTTCTGCCCTGACTCTCCCTCCCACATCCTTTCAACTAGATGAAAAGCTGCTCAGCCGTTTGCGTAATCTATTTTGAGGTTACATTTGCTGGATGCATCTGCCAAGCTTCATCAAGACGCATTAGCGAGGAAAAACAGAGCTGGGGAGGAGGAGACTGAATTATCTCATAATCAGCACAGTTTATGCAACGCACCATGAACAGATGCTGCATTTTACTCCATGTCCTCCACACAACTCCAGAAAATATCTCCCACCCTTCCCTTTGGGGGATTTCTCTGAGCTTTGAATTTGTTTGCAGCAACATCCACATCACCATGTCTGATTTGATCCTGAAATAAAAGCTTTCTGGAGTACTTCTCTGACATTGTATCACTTACTTGGCTAAGTAAACTCAGAGTAAGTACTGAACCTGCATTTCTGGTTCCAAAATGTACCGCGTATGTTAATTACCATGGCAACATGTGCTCTGATCCTAACCTGGTTTTTTGTACTAGCCCTGGCCATGTGTAATAGAGCAGTAATCTTCGGTGTTATAGCGATCCATGTTTTGTTGTTTACATGCTCCCTTCTGACCTTTTCTCCTCTTCTCTCTGCTCCTCAGTTGAACCTAGCTAGGGCTGATTATATGAGGCTAAAAAAGAGAGGCTAAGCTTCTTTTGAGCTTTTACTGTGATGGTTCTTTAGTTGTTTTGTGGCGATTGGACCGTCAATCTTTAGCAGGGCTGGTTCTATTTTTGCTTTATTTCATGTTCTAAGCAATAAACTATCAAGATATACCACAAATTAAAATACGTGAGCTTTTTCTGAGGTGTAATGTGGGTGGAGATCTGTTTAGTTTCAAATGAAAATGAAGTGGATAAGTGCAAAAGTAGCATTTATTAACATTATAGGTTCTTACACTCTACAACTGATGTATTATGTCTCCCTCTTCCTCCAGGTGTTAACAGCTGTCTGAAAGGCAACTTGCTGCCTTGACAGCTCCCACACAGAAACCAGCCAGACAGTGTCAAATTAACAGTAGTATGGTACCCACTTCTCTATTTTTAAAATATCAGTGCAAGAATATAATCGAAAGGATGTGCAAATTAGCAGTAAAAGTAAAATGTCTGCTTTTTCCTTTCAGGCGCCCATGTTCTCCATGTTAAGCTTTTATCTGTCCCCAATGCCTAATGAATTGGATAGCAGGGACTTTATCTTTTGCTCTTCCGATTGGCGAGCTTGTTTATGTGCCCTGTCTCCAGCTGAGAGCAGCGTCTGTCTATTTGGCCACGACTGGTCTGTTGGTGGTCCTGTCAGTGTAGGCACAGAAAGTGAACAGAGATGTCACAGCGTCTGGCTTCAGTCGATATGCGGTGCAGTGAACAGACATCCCACATTTAAAGCCCCACATTTTCCCGATAATCAATTTTGATGTGGTCATTGCAGACTGCAGACCTACAGGTGGATTACGGCGTTTCAGTGCGGCGAGCCAGTGACCAAACACTGAGGCTTGTCCAGAGGAAGTATATGATAACAGAGATAAGCTCTTTGTCCAGTAATACTTGATACGTGAGCATCCAGGAGCAATAGAAACGGAGGCCCCTCACCATAGGTTATGTTCCCCTGCTGTCTATTGTGGCATTTTAAAGATAACCATAAAACCCAACTCACATGAATTGAAACCAACAAAAAAAGCAGACTGGGTTCACAAGCAACCATGCGAGTGATGTTACATTTGGGTTTTTTCAAAGATAGTTGTTACCCTGTGGTGAAAATGTGGAAACACGTCAACAAATTTCCAACCAAACTACTTCAAGTCCAATTTTGTGACCTTATCTTAAAGAAAAGAAAAACATAGGTCTGCACATCAAAAATCATGATTAAAGATCCCAAGCTGAGCTTGAAAAATTAACCTAGTCTTAGTCTGTTTACTAACTTATCACTTTAGCTGAGGCTAACTGAGCTAACCGCAGGGACGTGTGTTCAAGGGAGGCAAGAGAGGCCGTGCTTCACCCATCATCAGGGAAAGAAAAAATGTCAAATGTAAGAATGAATAAAAGTTTTGTATTTATCCAGTGATTTGCACTATAAAGTTATTTTCCATCTAACTTGACCAGTTTTCGATTATTTTTTTAATTCAAAATTCCTGAAGTTTCCCGTTTACTGTTCAAATATTGAGAAGTGACTTGTGGTGAGGCTGCAGCCAGATGAGCCTCACCATGGATTATGCAATGACTCCGCTAACTGTGCTGGCATGCTATGCAGTAAGAGCGTATTCTCTCCAGAGGTGGAAAAAGTACAAAAATATTGTACTTAAGTAAAAGTACAAATTTTCTGCTTGAAAATTACTTAAGTAAAAGTAAAAAGTACCCATTAAGAAAATTACTTAAGTAAAAGTATAAAAGTACATCAAATTAAATATAATAAAGTACCAAAAGTACATGGTGTAAAATGTACTTAAGTACAAAAGTAAAAAGTAAAAAGTACAAAGTACAAAGTACAAAATTCAAAGTACAAAATTATTTTCAAAAGGATTGCAAAGAAATGAAGAATCCAAGAATTTGCTTACAACTCTAAATAATGGTGATATTATTCTGACCCCTTTAGCGTTTTTTTCCATTAACCCATTTTAATTTCGTCGGTTTGAGCGTCGGCTGCCGCTCAAGGCTGATTTATGGTTCCGCGTTACACCAACGCAGAGCCTACGGCGGAGGGTACGCAGCGACACGCACCGTACGGTGCGCTTCGCCGCGTACCCTACGCCGTACCTTACGGCGTAGGTCTGCGTCGATTTAACGCGGACCGATAATTCAGGCTTCAGTCTTCATCGGTCCTCGACGCGACGGCGGTTCCTCCGGCCTTTCCGGCCCGCCTCTGCAGCGCAACTCTCCCGGGGGCTGCGGCTCCTTCTCGGGGAGGCCGAGTCTCCCCGTCTGCCCCAGGTGTCTCGCATGGGTCCACCTTTTGGTTCATCGACGCACACCTACGCCGTAGGCTACGGCGTAGGGTGTGCGTCGCCGCGTACCCTACGCCGTAGCTCTGCGCCGGTGTAACGCGGAACCATAAATCAGCCCCCGCTGTGCTGTTCTCATGGCTTTAATTTGTAGCGAGTAACGACGTGTCCAATATTAAATGTAGCGGATTAAAAGTACGATTTTTTCCTTGAAAATGTAACGAAGTAAAAGTAAAAGTACAGAAAAATGAAAGTATCAATAAAAGTACAAATTCTCAAAAATCTTACTTAAGTACAATAACGAAGTACTTGTACTTCGTTACTTTACACCACTGATTCTCTCTTTGTATGTTGCTATTAAAATGTTCAAACACTTTTGTTATTTGAACTAAATATCCATCGTTTAGCCGATGTTTATAACATACAGTTTTTTGTAAACTGTATGTGTGCTGAGCAATCATAAAACGGCTGCAGAGAAGCACTAAGTGAGGCATGCAGTTCTCCTGCCTCGCGGTAGGGGGCAGTCGCGATCCCAGTGACTCTTCTTGCGATTCCTCGGCTGCAGAATAAGTAACAGCAAGCTACAATTCTACACTTAATAAGTCAAGTGCAGCCGGACAAATTGAGGACTTGAGAAGGTAAGACCATAATAACATTTCTTTTAATTATATCTTTTTTTGTGTGTGCTACCGTTTGTATGTGTAAAGAAAGCTGATGTGAGATTTTACACAACTTTCTGCCAATCAAATAGTGAATAAGCTACTCTGTAGGGTTCCTGTTTGTAAATCTGATTGTGGGGAAGTCAGTGAGTGGGGTTCCATGCACATCTAAATCAAGCTATTGGCAACAATCTAGCTAAGGAATAAACTGGAGTTCCTGAGAAATCCAAGTAGGCCTATACATGCGCAAGAAGACAATCTTTTATTGAGTGAGGTGCGTTCGACTCCGGAATACGAGGTGGCACCACACGCACTTTTGTGTTGGCGTTCTTCTGGCTCTTTCTTTGTTGTCTGTCTTCTTCTTCTCCTACTGTGTTGATATTCTGGCTTTCGCGGTGTTGTCACTTCCCCAAGGGGGAGTCCCGGGGCAGTTTCTAGCTCGGCTAACCGTGGGTTGAGTATACGGAATAACTCTAATTAGGACCGCATTATCGTTCACTAGTAGCTTGATCTCAAGAGCTTCAGTTCGGTTCGGCTACTGCCCGGCTAAGGTGTATATATATATGGCTTTTAAAAATTGTTGTCGGATTAAGGCAGCAATTCGACTTTCTGTTAAAGCATGTAAACTTACTGACTGCCTCACCAGCCATGAACCTCACTGCACGTCAGTGACTTACAGGGAACTCAAAATTAGAAATGGTGTTCAAAAAGCCATCCTCCAACCCTATAACTTAATCTATATCATTTTCAGATGCTTTATGTTTATTCTATGCACATTTATTTTCTTCAGTTTTACAAAGTAAGTTTGACCATTTCTGCCATTTGGTTTACTGTCCACCGGAGTGATGTTACCTTTAAGTCTTCCCATCACTTTCGACAGACAAATGATAACCTTGAATTAATTACACCATTAAAACATAAGCCAAAACTCCCTTGTCACTGCAGCTGTTTTTTATCTAACATTAACATTTTAATCTTTTAGGTGCTTCTCTGTAAAGCAGTTAAATGACTGAAGGCTTTAAGAGACACATGAGGGGGCTTACAAAAGAAGACAGGTCATTGAAATTCTAGCCAAAAACCGTTTATTGAAGCTGACCTTGCAGCTTGGATGTTCTGCTGTGGCTGCTGGATTTTTATGCGTTCTGCATAGTTGAGTGTTATTTTAACTTTGTAAAAAGACACAAAAAACTTTGAATGTACAGAGATGACCCACAAAATGTATCAGATCAGTTGACTCGTGTTTAACATCTGTCAGAGCGGACAATCATTCGGATTCACACCTGCAGACAATTTCGAGCTTCTTATGTTCTTTTTATGTGTTACGGGCAAACTTTACTGAAGAAAAGACATGCAAATTGTGGCAGGATGGAGGATTGGGCGTGGTCTGCGGGGGAGCAGCACACAGGTGGCGCGGGCCTGGTTCTCGCCACCCTGCCAGGGTATTTAAAGAGCGGCTGCACACCAGCAGAGGGGCTTAGAGGGTTGACACAGAACTGCCGAGTGTGCTGATACACGTGTGTGTCTGGGTGACAATAAAAGTTGACGATTTCTCCACTAAACCCTGTGTCCTCTTTCCTGTCTGGCGACCCCGGTAGCACGAGTTGGCTACACAAATATTTCAGGAAATATTCTAAAAACATTTGAAATTCATTTGAATAATTTGTTCTCCCTCTTGTGCAGTTTATTAATGAGGCCAAATTAAACTTAATTGAAAAGAAACTGTAAATTAGAAATGCATTCGATACTAAAGACTGCAGGCTCAAAACCACGCATTTATCTTCAATCTTTTTTTTTTTCTCCAAATAAGTGAAGATGATAAAACGAAAACAAACATTACAATCATGAAGGACTAGAACAATGAAACATTTCCAATAAAAGAGACACTTTTAAATGTAAAATAGTGCCTTTTGCAAGTATTGTGGCATGGAAAGTGGAGAAGGACCATCAGGAATGCACATCTAAGAATTTCATTTCTTTTTTTCTTTTCTTTTGGTCCGTCTAATTAGCTCCGTTGGTTTACTCAAATGATCATATTTATTTGCTCTTCATTGCAATAATATGATGCAACATTTTCCTCTATCAGTAAACTTGTGAAAAATGTGTAACTCAAAATCTTTTAATCTTTTTAAATTATTGTATCCCTCTGAACGGGCGCTTAAGATCTGATACTTGTGTGAACGTGTGTGGCTGGAACAACACACTCAGCTGGGATTAGTGCCCGGGGTTGGTGGCGAGGCACGAGCTGGAGTAGAGTTGAATTGGGGCCCACATGGCCAGCTGTTGGCATCAGTGAGAGATGCAGCAGGCCTGAGGTTTGCTGGCTCACACTCACTTCACACTCTCCCAGTGGCACTAAGGATTAACCCGAGCCTTCCGGCCGTGCCAACACTTGCCCCTTGCCAAGCGTTTCCCAGCAAGACAAGAAACACAGGCTACCGCCAGGTTGAAGTAAAAAAATGTATTCTCAGTCACTTACTTTCCAAGGCATGGTTAAATGTATGTGTGTGTGTGTGTGTGTGTGTGTGTGTGTGTGTGTGTGTGTGTGTGTGTGTGTGTGTGTGTGTGTGTGTGTGTGTGTGTGTGTGTGTGTGTGTGTGTGTGTGTGTGTGTGTGTGTATGTATATGTATGGACTACTTCTTGTATTGTGAAAATGTTGGGAAAAAATGTTAGGGATGTCAAATTAGCGCATTAATTGCGATTAATTAATTACAGGCAAATTGGCTGTCGCTGTGTTTGGGTTTGTTTACCTACACTGCTAGGCTCTCATTGTAGCTGGACAGGCATGAGGGGAGGAACGGTGAGTTGAGAAGAGAAGAGAAAATGGAGGAGCATGTGAAAGTTGTGGGTCCAGTGAGTGGGTAATTTACATTTCTAAAACACCCCCATGTCAACATTAATAAAGGTAGAGTGATATGTGTTCTTTGTGAAAAAGAATTAGGAGGGGAGCGGGGCAATGATTGACAGGAAAGGGGGAAAAGGACGCGTTTTTTCACTGCGCAAAAAACACAGTCATAAAAAAGCATGGAGTACTGGAGTGAAGTTTTTCATGTTACACCTTTTTAGACACATTTGAGGGATATTGGCCAAGACTTTTAATAGTGTTAAAAGCATGTTAAAAATTATGTCACAATACCTTTAAAAAAAAATAATAAATGACTTTATAAAGCCATTTTTTTTGTTATATATCTATCTTCTGATCGACCACAATAATGTAATGCATTTAAAGGAAAACATCTGTTGTTGAGGGGCTTTGGGTGAGATAAAAAAAAAGATTAATTAGATTAATTAGTTTTATTAATTAATTTCTCAACTTTTTTAAACGCTTGACAGCACTACAAAATATTTATATAGTTATTAAATATTTGTATCCCCAATTTTTCTCATCTTCTTTTTTGTCACCCAGTGCTCCTACCTAAGTGACAGTGAGTGGATAATGAGTCCCTCCCTGCCCATCAGGACAATGAATGGAAGAATGAAACATGTTAATGTGGCAGAAAATGTTGGTGTTGTGCCTGAATGTTGATGTGAGTGGATTTTTCTTTTCCTATTATCTTTTCCGATTTTTTGGGAAGCAAAGGCTTCTTCCGCGGCATTCTACCATGGACTCCTCCCTGATCACTGACCTACGTGTGGTAGACTCATGAACAGAGACATTTCCCGGTTCTAGTGACGTTTTCAAGTCTTTGGCTTTTACTGGTGGGTTTTTCCAATTGAACAAGGATTCTGCTGTGCCTTTGGAATCAACTTGGCTGGGTGCCCACTTCAAGAAAAACTAGCCACAGTAACTCTCTGGAGTAATGGATGCCTCAACACTTACTTGGATTACTTTGTATCACTTTCTAGCCTTATGCACGTCAACCTGCAGCAGATTTGTTGTTAGAAATCTCTTTTTATGTGAGGCATGCCAACAGCAGCTGGTTCTTATGAATATAAAGCTTAAAATGGTTGAGTTTCTTATGAAAATGGCTCTAAACAACATCTTCAAACTGAAATGTATTAACTGGACAACAGATCTACAAACCACTGACTCCAATGGTTTCAGTGTGTAATAGAGTTGTGTATGTAATATGATTGTTTTTTGTACATGAGATATAATGGTATTATTGCATTATAGTGTTGTTATATAATAGGTATATATGAGTATGTGTATGTATGCATGTGTATGTATGTATGTATGTTTAGAATTGACTTGGAATATTAGATATGATAGGGTATTATATAATAGGTATTTATATATATATATATATATATATATATATATATATATATATATATATATATATACATATATATATATATATATATATATAGGGTATGTAGGTAGGTGTATGTGGGGATGATATAGTTGACTTGGTTTTTGTTCTTGTCTTGATTTTAAAATATCTTGATTTTGTATATACAGTTTTTTTTTTCTTCTTGCTCTTATTCTGTATTTTTTTATTTTTTAAGTTCTTTTCTCTATTTGTTTTATTTTGTATTGCATTATTTTGTTAAGACCCCAGAAAGAATAGCTTCAGTTTCTGATGCAGCTAATGGGGATCTGAATAAACAATAAACAACAATAATTAGGTTTTGTCAAAAGATAATTTAGTTTTCTACTTTTTTCCAGCAGGATTGTGAATGTTTAGTCGGTGTGTTCAATAAACATGAGGTATTACATGTTTGTGTGTTTTGTGTTTATCTAATATTTTAATTTTTGTACAGATAAGACCTATAAACTAGTTTATACCAGTGGGGATACTTCCTTTTTCTTCACCCAGCACTGGACTGAATATAATTTTTACAAGGCCAGTAGTAGAGTAGACAAAATTTTAAAACAGTGAACTGACTGACTGTTCCATAATGACATTACTCTGGAGTGGGAAGGGAGATAAACATCTAGGATTTTAGATGAGACCACTGGACCATCATTATGAGGACTCCTGTCATCTAGGTCACCGGGACATGCTTTGGATGTCACCGCCTTCCATCAACCTTGATGCAACCAGTTTAGCTCTGCGATAAAATGTACAAATTAGCTCATAGCGACAGATGGATGGACAGTATAAGTTTTCATGTTAAAGGGGACCTATTATGAAAAACAAGTTATTTTCTTGCTTGAACATATATAAAGTGGTTTCCCCTCAGCCTGCCAACTCAGAGAAGGAGGAAAGCAACCAAATTCTGCAGTGTCTGTACAGCCGCCTGGATGAGCCATCCAGTGTGATGTGGGTTCTACGAGCCGTTCAGATTCTGCTCCCTTTCATTACGTAACGAAAATGCGATTTACATAGGTTGGCCTCCGATGCGTGAAACCACGCCCACAACTAACTCCGCCGGCCGGAGCTTCCGCCATTTTTTCGTAGCGGTGTATCGCGTCATTCAGGCAGCCAATCAGCACAGAGCCTCATCATCATAGCCTCCTCGTCCACTCAGAATCCCACATAGAGAATGAGGTTAGAGAATGGGATAAAGATAAAGACATGGCTCAGAGGCTGAATTTCTAATTTATTTAGCAAGAATAATCAAAAGTTTGTTTTTAACCTGTTTAAAATAGGTATTACATGCCATAATAGGTCCCCTTTAAATAATTTGAGTTATGGTTATTTTGGGTAGTATGATTCATTTAAGAGAAGTAATGCGATTCTTAATAGGACTAGCTGTTAATATCCCTAAATATGTCTATATAACTCCTAGTGCACATATCGGTGGGGTGGAGTGGGCAGGATCGCGGGGTGCCACCAATGCTACACATCATCAGTTGTTTGCCTTGACTTCATCAGGTGTTTCGGCCTCTTATCACAATACACCCTCTGTCAAGGTTGGCCCACCACAGGCTGATCAAACCTGGGTGTCTGTCATATGGTGGCACCCCGTGGTCATCTAGCAGCCCATGTTGCGTCCCTCCGTTTTAGCCACAGCCAGTGACTGCTCTGTTCTGCCGCCTTGGCAAGTTCTTTTATTGCCTTCCGCTGTACTTCCCAAGTTCCTTCAGGAGCTGTGCGGTGGAAATGGCTACAAAGCCTCGGCAGCCAACCTCGACTGTGCACACCTTTACGTTCCATCCCCGCGCCTCTGCATCAGCTGCTAGGTTGGCATAGCGCAGCCTTTTCCTTTCAAATGCTTCATCGATGGCATCCTCCCACGGGACAGTCAGCTCAACAATGAAGACACGACGGCAGGACCAGAGGACCAAATCTGGGCGCAGGTCTGATGGGAAAGTGAGCCTCTGGCTGAGGTCTACTCACATTTCGGTGAACCTTGAAGTCCAAAAACACAATAATAGTTTTGGGCTGCTGAGTAGAGAGCTGTTGCTTCTGAGTTCATGCACTACTGATGCTTTCTTAAAGCACATATTTTAGTCTTCACATGCACATCAGCAATCCTGGCAAAATTATGGACTCTCTGATCCACAGATAAAATTACTAAGTGATCATTCAAAGCAGAATAAACTTGTTGACCCTTTTGCAATCTGAACCATACATCGCTAGTTGTATGCAGTTAGTTGTTACATTAGCTAGGTTGTATTTTTATAGGCTTATTGTATTAAAGTTGAACAGAAAATGACGGGTTTGAATGGACACCATGTTTAATTCAAGACTTCTTTTAGTTAGTTACCAACATTTTTGTCAGTTTGCTGCCTTTGATGTTTTAAACCATAATCCCTAATCTCAGCCTTTGGATTATGGATTGACTGATGCACATTACAGCATAAGATTTTCTGTCATTTCTTAAGTCTTAAATCTAGACCACAGAGCAAATGTCATTTTTTGTAGAATACAACATCTACAACTTGGTGACATAGTAGCAACACTATGTCTAACTCTGAAATAGATGTTACAGTGTAAGAGGTGTCTGTGATTGGGTTTGCATATAAATGCTGTAAATACATTTACAAGTATGGAGGAGTTGGTCTGAAGATTTGCAAGAAATCAGTAAATAACAGAAATTTTAGCTCAGAACAGAATGATTCAGTCTGCTTATCTTTCTCCACTTATGATCTTCACCAAGGGGCTGTGTCCAGCTGTCTAACACACAAGGCCCAGGATGTGCAGTTCCTTGAATGACCTCTAGTAACGGCACCAATAGTAAGTCAATATCCATGGACCCCAATGATAAAATATACTATTATACTATATTATATATATATATATTATACTATAATTATGCAGCGCAAATAAACATGACCTGAAGGCTGCTAGCCAAGGCTAACCACCTTTAGACATTTTTGAGCGTCCTCAAAATCTGTGGTTGTGCTAGTGCAGGTGTTAGAGCCAGTTCCAAACAGGTTATTCAAAGAACTGGCTTGTTTTTCCACTACCAGAAGTTGGTAATCCATAAACTGAATGTGAAACCCCTCAGAACAACAACAATGGAAAACAAATTTTGTATGTGAGTACGCTGAACCTGGCCCTAAAAATCTTGTTTTGAGTGAGTTCCACTGCTGCATCAATTTAGATTCCATGGTTCTACTCTTTGCAGTAGTAACCAACCAGCCTAAATTCCCTAATGGTGCTTTTCCACTAGTACCTACTCAGCCCGACTCGCCTCGCCGCGCCTTTGCGCTTTTCCACTAGGGGTCGAGGCGTGCTGAGTAGATATTTTTCTGTATCTTTTCTGCCGAGGTTCTAAGCATGCTAAGGCTGTATCTGACGTCATCACACTACAAGCTACCGATTGGTCGGGGGGCGGGGCCGTCAGGCGTCTGAGTCAGGAGGCAGAATCAGTCAAAGAGCGACTCGCGGCTTCTTGTCCATTTTATTCCACAGGCAATGGCAGCACAAAGTCTGTTTCGTGAACCAACTCTGAGGTGCAGATGTTCATAAACCTGGTGGCTGAGGAGAGAATTAAAAATTAAAATTAAAAAGTCCAGTTTATGTATTAACCACTTTAGGAGTGGCTAGGGCGTCTCCAGTTTTCCTGGGGGGGGCTGGGCTGTGGGCGTGGGGGTCCCGCTCGAGGGCCCGGCCCTGCCTGGGTGGGGGGTGGCTGTCTGCGCTGGGGGGGGCATTGCTGCCTTGGTCCTCCGTCGCTGGGCGGGGGCCGCATGCCCCTGCATCTGTGGGGACACCGTGACCTTTGGGGTGTCCGCCGGGGTGGCCCCGGGGGAGGGGTGGGGCCGGGTCCGGGGATCGGGCCTCCCCTGGCCGGGGGGTGCACGGGCGGGCGCGGTGGCGAGGTGGAGTCATTCTCAGGTGTCTATTTCTTATGTCGTCAGTATGAATGGAGGGATGTTGGACCATTTCCCCCTCCGCCTGGGGGCTCCGACGGCGCCGGGGGCGCCCGTGGAGGTACGGTGGGGCCCTGGCCCGGCTTGGAGGGCTGGCCCCCGTCAACTTGGATGGCCGGTGGGGGAGCGTGGGCGTCTTTCCAGATCTGGCCCTGCCTCCTGGCTTCGGCTTCCGCTCCCCCTCCTGACCCCCTACACGATTCATACGCACATAGGCGAAGGGGCGGGGGGTCCGGGGCGTAGGGGACATTGTCCCGCGTGGCCTGGCACTCCCCGCCTCACGGTTTTAATAACACTGTGTAGACACTGCACATTCAACATACTAATTTATAACATCATATATTCTGACTCTCAGTTTACTGGACTCTATGTCATCATTTTAAATACAACCAGCACCATAAATGCAAGGCTACATACCACCATCTTCTGAGCTGTATTGTGCAGTATTACAACCTCAAAAAGAATGTATTTAGGAGATAAAAAACTATTTCTTCCGAACATCTAATATGTAATGTTTGTTTCACAAATAGACCTCTGATGCTCAGATCCACTTCCTTATCTTTTATTTCTTTCTCACTCTGTTATAAACTCAAAACCCTGCTAGCCCAAATTCAATAGTACCACAGATATATTTTTCACACAAATCAAAATATTGGAGTAATTTTGATCTCTTAGATTTTAGATCGTTCACTGTGACAAGATAGAGCACCCGGTCTCTGAACCATCTTAAACTTTGAAGATATCAATATACATTTGATGTTGTCCCGGCACATGAATTTAATTAATACTTAAATGATTATTTGTTACCCAAAAGTCATGTTATATTGTTACTGTGTAAATTATTTTGGAAAGTAACAGAAAAACAAAATAAAAACTATCAGTTGAAAAATGCTGAAAAAACTGTCAGAGTATAAATTGTATGAAAAAGACAGGTTTGATCCTGAAAGCAATGGAGTGTTTTGTTTCCTGGCAAGCTTGTGTGAAAGAAGTCACATGCAACACTGGCAGGTTACGTAAGTGAACTCTCTCAGTAAGTAACATGGATGTAAATTTACCCACAACAATTCTGCATGAAAGCTCCAGTTGCATAGATGCAATAGATGTTACATCAAAGTGGTCCAATATTAGTTGTGTTTGTATAAATGTTTAGGAGACATGCCACCAACATACTGGATGTATTTACAGACACTGACATATTTAGTTTTAAAATGGGAAAATTTCAGACCAGGTGTCTGATACTGTGTTTTAAATTCCAATAAAAAAGGAGATTGCCCACTTTAGGTTTAAAATTAGTTCGTACCGCAAGTGGAGGAGTTCAGGTACTTCAAGGTCTTGTTCATGAGTGTAGATACAAAGAGATTGGAGATTGACAAGTAAATTGGATCAGTATCTGGAGTAGTGTAGACATTGTGCTGGTCTGTAACCGTTAAGACAAACCACGGCTGAAATTGCTTGTGTAAGTGCTTGTCTGCTGGGGGGGCTGCTGGGCTGTGCCGGGTCTCCAAGGGGGAGATGGGAGTGGTGAGAGAATGATTGTCCATGTCTTTGTCAGTGAGTGTGTGTTAGTGTCTGTATGAATGGGCGTCCTGCGATTGACTGGGGACCTGTCCAGTCTGTACCTCTGCCTCTCACCTGTAATTAGCTGGGATAGGTTCCAGCAGACCCCCGTGTCCCTGCAAAGGATAAGGCGGGTGTAGAAAATGGATGGATGAATGGGTGTCCATCGTCCAACCTGGGTTTGGGGCTTTTTGCTGTTGGTCTTGTCTAGGTGGCTCCTTGTTGGGGGGTTCTCGTGCTCCGTGCCCGTCTCCGCTTCCCCCCGCTGCCCTTGCAGCTCACACCTACTCACTCATCTACATACTCACCCCACAGTTTTGGGGGACAGATAATCGCAGTAGCCCAGTCTTGATTCAGTTTTAGACACCCCCCCCGATCCCCGTCATATATATGTTTAAAAACAAACAAAAATAAAATAATTTAAAAAAAAGCTTCATACAATGATGAGAAAACTGGCTTATAGGCTTCTGGCCTGTCATTGCTGGAGAAAGAAGGAAAAACAACAAACAAAATTAAAGCTGCAAGCAGTGATGAACAGGCCCTCGTGCATGCAATTTCCACCAATAAAGGTCAAGGAGTCAAAACTAAGTCCGATGACACCACCCATGACTCTTTATATCAAACCAATCAAAAGTTATGGCAGAAAATAGGAACTATCAAATATCGACCAATCAGAAGAAGGGGGGGGGCTAATTTGCACCAATTATGGTCAAGGACTCAAAACCATGTCCGATGACACCACCCACGACTCTATGTCCAACAATTCCAATCATGGACCAATCAGATGAAGGGGGGGCGTGCTTTTTGGCATCTATTGTCGCCACGGTAACGCTTTTGACTGAGAAAAGTAATGCCCATCGTCGCAGGATCTAGACGCACATTTTGATGTATAACACACCTGGATGCACGTTACGGTTCGGGCGAAGAAATGGCATAAATTGCGCCAAAATTACACGATTAATTCAAAATCGCCGACTTCCTGTTCGGTTTCGGCCATGGCGCCAAAAGACTTTTCTTTAAGTTGCGACATGATACAGGTGTGTACTGATTTTCGTGCATGTACGTCAAACCGTATTGTGGGGCTTGAGGCACGAAGCTTTCTAGGGGGCGCTGTTGAGCCATTAGGCCACGCCCATTAATGCAAACTATTAAATATCAAATGTTTCACCAGGCCTGGCTTGCATGCAAAATTTGGTGACTTTTGGGGCACGTTTAGGGGGGCAAAAAGGCCCTCATTTCGTCGGAAAAATAAAAACGAGGAAAAAAACTATTCCTCCAGATACAATAGCACTGTCAGTGCTCGGGCCCTAATTAAAAAAAAATAAATAAAAAAAATTCTAAATGAGCTAATATTTTTCATGAAATGGAAAAATTGTCTCATGTTCAGCAACTGGTACAGTTTCTGTCTTCTGTTGTGAATAAACCATAGTTTTATGAGATTTAAAGAAAAAATGCATTCTGTTTTTACATACATTTTACAGTCACACCTTTTGTGGAACTGGTGTTGTAAGTTATTAAAAATGTATTAGTCTCATGCTATAATAGTGGGATAAAAATGAAATGAGACACAGTATATCATCACCCTCAACAGAAGTTGGGTGATGTGTGCATCATCACGTCAGCCATCAACCTTAAAGTCCCTCTGGTTGACAGACCTCATGGAAAGGCTTGTCCGTGCCAAAGCGGAGGAAAGTTTCAACCTCGCCAAACTGAAGAGCCCGTGCATCGTTGACGCCCCGAGGCAGGATGCTGACGCGTCGGCCTGTAACTCAATTAAGGCCGGCTTGGCTGCAAACTGGAGCTGAGGAATCAATTTTTGCCTCCACACAGTTTTAATCGGCAGCAGTGGATTCTGCAATGTCAGTGGGTGATGAGTCATTACTCACAAAACCTGAGGGAATGTGACAGTGGATGTAATGAGATCGCAGGTCCCTGCCTCTCATACACATCAGCTGCGCTAAATAGCATGAAGTGAGTTGAGGATTATGTTCATAAATGTGTTTAGTATGGTAACTTATGCAGGAAGGTCCTTCAAAAAGTATTTGTTCTTTCTTTTTTTGTTTTTTTCCTCTTCATTTTTCTTATTTTTATTATGTAAAGCACCTTGAATTGCCTTGTTGCAGAAATGTGCTATACAAATAAACGTGCCTTGCCTTTCTCCCAATTTTCATTCTTTACTCAGCTTTCGTGATAACAAACATGGCAGTGCATTAAAGAAAACTATGAAATTATATCGAAAAAATAATCAGGTCTTTTTATTTATTTATTAGTGCTTTGGGCTGTCAGACTTTCCTATTGAAAAGGTCGTTGTTAGACTGCTCGCCAGTTTAACCTTTTACAGAGTTTGTCAAAGTTTGCCAGATGCAGCACAGCTTCTCTCAGCTGCAGCTGTTAATCAAGAAGGAAAATAAAATCTATCGCTGTTAAATTGGAGTGATGGTTTATTTTTTTTCCACATACACGAGAATCAATACAATCAGGAGACATTTGTAGAGTACAGAGAGACAAAGCCAAGTTATGACAATCATCCACATCATACAAGTTGATGAAATTTCTTAGGCTCGTAGTGAATACGGTCGTTAATGAGAAGAAAGCAGTGAGTATTTTACGCCTGAAAAGACTGGCAGCTGATATTACAGCAAATTACACAGACTCCTAGAGAAACACTCCAGTCACAGCAACATGCACATGATTCACTCAGAGAAAATAAAGTGAATTTCTTCACCAGGAACGTTGATAGAATGGCATCATAAAAGGGACAAACATCAGGACCTTTCCAGGTTGACTGACCAGACCCTTTGCCAACAGCTAGATCAACGTGGGGGTCATTGACTATGTTCCTACAGCTCTATGTTCGCACATTTCCCACATATTTAAAGGCCGAGTAGTGCACAGTGCTGAGATGGCTGCTATTCATAGAAAGGTATCAAGGTTAGGTTATCAGAACTGTGGGAACTGCTGACCACCTGCACTCCACCAGGATGGCTAGCTGAGCAAGCAACCATGGGTCACAGCAGAGGTTGGTTAGTGCTCTGGAAGTCCTCATCTCCGCCTCCATAGTACCTTTATTAGATGAATAGATATGATGACAACAGGTACTGTAACATTAGTTACCATCATAGGTTAGGTGGAACTAAGCCAAACTTAAATATTGAGTATATATCTATTGCTTTCTTTCACATTCATGACAACTGAGATGGGGGTTGGGTGAGTTTAGATTTTTTTGTACCACTTTATATGAAGCAATAACTGTATTTCTGTTATGAGGTGTCTAGGAGCTAATGGCTCACCATTATCAATTCTTAATCATTTTAATGACATGAAGGTAAGTGACGTAAACAGACCCAAGTCGACTTTTTTTCAGTTTCTTGTCCACTACAAAGACATCCTGGACCCTAGTAAGCTAACTGCAAACTATTTTTGTATATTTTCAGCATATAGCTTCACAGCTAGTTTTTTTTTTTTTTTTTTTTTAAAGATTTTTTGTGGATCTAGTGGCCCCTTTATTCAAGTTGCAGACAGGAAGGGGGTAGAGAGAGAGAATGGGGATGACATGCAGCAAAGGTGTGCAGGCCAGGACTCGAACCTGCGACCACTGCAGGAGGACTGTAGCTTCAGTATATGAGCCGCTTGCTTAACCCACTGAGGCACCGAGCGGCTCCACAGCTACCTTTTAGTCATGGTTTTATCTGTTGAGGCGTAAAAGAAAGACAGAGGAGCAAGCGTGTTGCTCTGCTTTTATTTCTATTTTTGAAACACTGAACACAGTCAACAACAGATGTAAAAGTCATTCTGATATTTACAACATTTAATACTGGATTGTCAGTAGTCTGTCCCCAGTCAGAACGTTTACAGTTGTTACCTAATTTCATCTAACAGCACTATTGCAACCTTATTCTGCACTACATTGAGACAAATATTGGAAAAAAATAAACGTTACACAACATGCCATAATGTCAAATGTTTAAATAAAATTGTTTGCCTTTTTCGGGAGGAGACCCCGGAGGAGACCCCGGGGAAGACCCAGGACACGCTGGAGAGACTATGTCTCTCGGCTGGCCTGGGAACGTCTCGGACTCCCCTCGGAAGAGCTGGAGGAAGTGTCTGGGATGAAGGAAGTCTGGGCATCTCTGTTGAGGCTGCTGCCCCCGCGACCCGGGAACGGATAAGCGGAAGAAGATGAGTGAGAATGAGTGAGTGTTTGCCTTTTTCTAAATGTTGATATTACTGACAAAGCAGAAGCTTTGTTTGTATTTGAAGATAACAGACCAATATTGAATTTTACTATCTTTGGTAAAGATATGCGTTGGCTGTCATCTTTAGACGTATTTGTGATTAAATCAGTGGTCAGATCACTTTATTTTTGACATCTTAATACCAGTTTGTGAATAATCTGTCTGCATATGCCTCTCAGCTGCGCAAATGTTCTCTTTTCACAACCAAAAGATAACAAAACTGTCTATTTACTGTAGGCAAGGCCTGCTGCTGTGTTTATCTTCAGAACCCTTTTTATCTTTTTACTCCTTTTTTTCCGTACAATTCCCCAAAACCATAGGAAATTAGTTTGGTAAGAGGGCAATGCAAATGTAAAGTGATAACTGTCTATTCTCTGTGATAGAAACATAACACTCCCTACAAAAAAGCGCCTCAGAAAGAATGAACAGCAACCCTTCAGGAAAAATGATCCCACGGAAGAAAGAAATAATGAGGGAGCGAATGAGGAGAAATCACAGCTACTGTGTACTCCACAGATCATGAAAAGATGCCTGACACTTTAATGAACAAATAGTCTTCTGAACCTGAAAGCTGTCTGCCACATCTTCTCCACCTTCCCATCTCTGTGTGTCTGATAATTACAGGTGTGATCCTGCTGTGCCTGTGTTCAGGTCTTTAACTTCAGATCACATCCAAAAGCCTGTATATGGAGCTTCATTTTGACCACAGTCAGTGCGGTTACACGCACATGGAAATCAAGCTATTAGCAACAATCTAGCAAAGGATACAACTGGAGTTTCTGAGAAATCCAAGTATACATGCACGAGAAGATAATAGATTATTGAGTGAGGTGCGTTTGACTCTGTGATGCTAGGTGGCGCCACACGCACTTTTGCGTTGGCGTTTTTCCGTTCCTTCTTTGTTTTTTTGTCTTTTTCTTCTCCTACTGTGTTGATATTCTGGCTTTCCGGTGTTGTCACTTCCACAAGGGGGAGTCCCGGGGCAGTTGCTAGCTCCGCTCAGCGTGGGTTGTGTATACATGCCGGAGTAACTCAAATTAGGACGCATTATCTGGCACTAATAGCTTGATCTCAAGAGCTTCAGTTCGGTTCGGCTACATCCCGGTTAAGGTGTATATATGGCTTTTAAAAATTCGATATTGGTCGGATTAAGGCAGCAATTCTACTTTCTGTTAGTGCATTTAAATGTACTGACTATTTAATTGCTATTCAGTTCAAATGCTCCAGAAAATACATCATATCAATTTTTGTCTCACTCTAATTTCCTGTAATAGTTTTTTCCTTTTCCTGGTCTCAGACCTCTCCCGGATCTGCACCGTGAATCTGAACCCCCAGAAACGGCACAGATCTAACTCAAGCCTTTCCTGGCACCTGGACTTGTTTTCAGCTCTGCACACTGGCTCTTACCTCGAGATTTCCCACTAAAAACTCTGTCTGCACACCGGCTCCATTATGCTGCATTTACCATCTGAAAGCAACAACTCTGATAAAAGAAACAAGAAAGGAGTGAAACAACATGAGTGACCGAGTCAGTTGACTATAGACTCTTTTTTAAAAACAACAAAATTAAATTGATCGTATACTTGGGAAGCAAAACAAGAACTTATTAAATGTATTTATAGAGCACCTTTAACAGACGCCAGTGAAAGTGCTTTTTAGTAAAAACATAATTGGGTATGGATAAAAGCAATAAGGATGAAAAACGAACAAAAACGTCTAAACAAACTTCTGAAGAACAACTTTCCCATTAAGGACTGACTGATAAAAAAGAGTGAATCTGTAGTTCTATATGTCCCCTTTTACTCTTGTAATAAGCTCAATTTAAAAAAAAGAAAAAAGTTGATAGAAAACATCAAAGACTGAAATAAGACATCTTTACCATTTGCTGTAAAATCTTAGCTCATTATGAAATCGATAGCAGGTGGCAGCGTGTACCATGTAAAAGGCTGAAAAATGAAAAAGCACTAAAAATAAACACTCGCAGGAACATTTTGCAACTAATTAGGTACATGAGCAACAGGTCAGTGACACGACTGGGTATAAGAAGTGCATCGGGTACTCATTAACGGAGTCTGTCCAAGGTAAACACGGGTAGAGGTTTTTTTTCTTAAGATGGTACATCTCCTCACTTTCACCATTTGATATGGTTTCTATGGTCGACTGAAAGAAATATGAAACATATGTAAACCATTACATTCTATTTTTATTTACATTTTGCGTTGCATCCAAACTTTTTTGGAGTTGGGGTAGTACAAAAGGTTCTTTCTTTCTTTCTTTCTTTCTTTCTTTCTTTCTTTCTTTCTTTCTTTCTTTCTTTCTTTCTTTCTTTCTTTCTTTCTTTCTTTCTTTCTTTCTTTCTTTCTTTCTTTCTTTCTTTCTTTCTTTCTTTCTTTCTTTCTTAATAGGTAACCTTTATCAGTCACCCTGTTAAGAACCTTGATGACGTCCTTTTTTTCTTTTGTTATGAACACAAAAGGATGAGCTTCTTCTGCTGGCAGTCTGCTGCTCGACCTGACATTGATGTATTTCAGCTAAAAAAATCAGTTTTGCTGCGATCACTGCTCTGCTGCTGAGTAAGGAAGAAAGTCTTTGCTGCAGAGGAAAACTTCCTGATTATAGAGCTTCATAATTAACATATGTAAATAGCCAAAGAAACCTCAGAAGTTTGACTACAGTAAATCAATTTGCAACTTTGATTAAATGTGCCACTTCGGATAAGACATTTCACCTCTCCAATTAAGACCGGCTAAACTGAACACTTAGCTACTGGTTACAACAAGTAAGGAATAATTTTATGTGCTGAGTTAGAGAGGACATTGGAACATCCCCAGTATGAGCCTAATCTTCATCATACTCTGCAATACAACTTGTGATAACTGCATTGTGAGCCCAAACGTAAAATATTTACATTATAAGAATTTATTTCTGCTCGTCTTCTGACTTTGTTTTGTGTTTTCTGCCTTTTCCGGTGTGACGAGATGCACAAAAATGTGTTAAATGCATCTTATAGTATATAGTAAAAAAATGTAAAAAGAAAAAAAAAAATCAGCTCTCTGTGCTAGGATTAGTTACTAATCGGTTTGCATTTGTTTCCAAGATGTCTCCAACAAATGTATTTTTTGTTTGTTTGTTTTGGTTAAGAGGGAAATGTTGGCAAACGATTGGTTCATGGTTTATTGGCTACAATTTTTTTTTTTTTTTTTTTTTAGGCCAGAAACAACATGAAACTATTTTTTTTAAATTTGTAACACTTTAATGGGAACTGTTTGCATAAACGAGGCCCAATCGTGACTAGATTTGCATGAAGTCAAAATGCATGGTTTATGTTTCTACGTGGAATCAACGACGTGTCCTCCGTTGCAGGGAAGCTTCCTCCGTACCCTGTGGTACACCTTCCTAGGTGTACAAAATTGTAATTTCCATCTTCATACTTCACACATCACACATGTTTTGAATCTGGGTAGAAATACATGTTGCTCAAGTGACATTAAAAATTACTGTTTCTAAACATTTATCAGCGCACATTAGACATAATATACATACAGTACAGTACTTTATTTGCACAAATGGTGAAGCCATCTTGTAAACCAGTATTGCATCTTAGTAGAATTTGCTGTGACCTTAAAGGAATTGAAAGATAATTTCCTGATGGCATGTTGCACTGGGTTAGCTTACATTTTTCCTCAAGATTTATCCTTTTGCCAATCATAGATTCTATAATGTGCACACACAGGAAGGGTTTCTATGTAGTGGAAATCCATTTAGCTCCTAGAGCGGAAAGTCACATCTGACATCCTGACATCTGAGCCTTTCATTTCATGCCCTCATTGCAACTGGGGCCAGTTTAAATCCAGGGTAAAAAAAAATAAATAAAAAAATAGAGGAGGGTTGTAAACACATGAGAAATTGATCAAACACACATACAGCAGTGCAGACATAGCCCAATTGAATGACAAGGCATTTGGGAGCAAGTATCATGTGCACCATTATTAGTTTCTGCCTCATTAGACAGTATGGAGAGTAAACACTTAGACTGCAACCCACAGTTACGTAAGGAAAGATGTTTTTCTATCCTCACACAAAAGCTTCATATAATTTATACTACAACATAGACAAAAATATGCCTTTGCAGGGAAAAAAAAAACAGCTTTTAAACTCAGATCTCTCTTCTCCTCCTATATGGAGCTGTCGCATTTGTCTCTGCTGCGGTAAGAGCAGAGAGACTTTTCAACTCTATTTGTCATTATCAAGTTGTTTTTCGCCATCTTCTCTGACTGTGACATTTTAAACCGAGAAAAATACTCGTCTGTTTAGCTATTCACAACACTTCATATCACCAGAGACTGAGCTGTCAAATTGTTAACATTTCATTACTGAAGAGTGGTAGAATTATACCAGATGAGAGCACTGAGAGGGGTTGTGCCTCATGCAACTAACATGCTGCTCTAATTCAGGTTTTTGAGGACAAACTCATTGGAGAGAACAGGTAAGATGGGCTTTTAGGACAGAAGTAGGAGCCTGCCAACACTTGTACCAAATGTGGGAGTTTGAAATAAAAATGGCCTGAAAATTGGATTTCATTTAAGAGTCTACTGGTTTCATTTTGGTCCCAAGTTCATTCCCAAGAGGATACATCTGGCTTACTTGTCTGCCTCAATCCAAGAAGTACAGAAAATTACAGTTAGAATAGAATAGAATAGAATAGAATAGAATACTTTATTGTCAATGTACCTGGGTACAGTGAGATTGAAAGCAGCATCACCTCTCCAGTGCAAGACAAATAAGAAACAATAGTGCAAACAATAAGAAATATAAGAATATACGAAATATAAAAAATATAAGAAAGGTTAAGGTGCATTTGAATAGTGAAGACCTGAGATTCTATTTACAGATGATAGTTTTTGTTACACATGTAGTGGAATATTGCACAGATAGAAGTATTGTACGGTAAAAAACAGTAACGAAGACATTCACGTTTTATTCAGGGCGGTTATGGCTTTGGGGAAAAAGCTGTTTTTAAAGCAGCACAATGTAACTTTCAGCTTTTCTGAGTTTGGCGGCATCTTTTGGACAAAAGCGGTAGTGTTTTACCAGAAAGAACACTACGTTTCCCATGAGCACCAGCGCGTACTGCCGGAAAACTCCTGTCCTGTCGCATGCATTTGTTTTGATGAGAGAAGACACCCTGTCGCTTTTCTGTTTCACCAAGTGAACAGACGGAACGCAAAAAAAGATGTTAAACTGCTGGAAAGGAACTGGAATTTACCGGGATACCTTAAACAAGGAAGCCAGGGAGCGGTATATGGAGAAAATAATGATTATTAACGGTCTGGATTCCATATGAAATCCCTACTAAAGAACGAAGCTCCTCGTCGGAGCGCCACTCTTTATAAGGGATTACTGCCGCAGTTCTGCAGAACCACCGTCTCTGGCTACCTTGTTTAGGAGTGTTTGGCAGCTGCTTTGGTAAATGTTTTACTCGGCATGTGTTTCAATAAATTTGTATAATAGTACAACATACAGTACATGTTTTGTATCCCTCTTACTTCTCTTTTCTTTTTTTTTGACTGCTATATTATGTCGAAGAGGCTCTGAGGCGTGAGTAATATTTTTGTTTTCCTCGTGAGACTATTTTTTTCCTCTGCAGCTACAAATAAGAGTTAATATTTTTTCCTCAACAAACTAGTTTTATCTGAAGATTGGGGTTAATTGCACCGCAGAGAGCTGGCCAGCAACTGCGTTTAGCTGGCGAAGTGGGGAATAAAACCCGTGTTTTGATCCGACCCGGTCTGTGTTTGCGGTACTGTGTGGAAGGTGTTTGGTCGTTACAGCCGCGATCCAAACGAGCCGACGACTCTTTCACTCTTTTACTTTGTTATATCAGATACTTGGCCTCCGTGGTTCTGCCTCCGAGCAGGAAACCGGTGAAAAGTTAAACCATTAGCGATCTTTTCCCCACGTCTGTTGTGTGTGGAGCTGCTGCAGCCACAACGCAGCAACGGGTTACCAGCTTCTCCTGAGCTCTCGCTCCACGCCCCGCCCATTTTCGTCTCGACTGCGAATTGGGAAGGAGGGGGAAGTGACGTATGCAGTCAAAGCCGTAAAGATTTGTAGTTTTTTAGTGTGGCATGGTTCCTACCATGCTATTATTGCACAGTGGTTAATTAATTATTCTGAGACTATGAGTGATGAGAGTTCATCAGAGCAACAGCTTGGGGGAAGAAACTGTCTGTGTCTGTAGGTTTTGACTACAGAGCTCTGTAGCGCCGTCCAGAGGGGAGGAGTTCAAACTGTGTCCTGGGTGTGAGGGGTCTGCAGAGATGCTACCTGCCCGTTTCCTGGTCCTGGACAGGTACAGGTCCTGGATAGATGGGAGGTTAGTCTCAGTTATCCTCTCCACAGACCAAATTGTCTGTTGCAGTCTGTGCCTGTCTAGTTTGGTGGCCGATCCGAACCAGACAGTGATGGAGGTTCAGAGAACAGGTCAGCAGTTCCTGTGGCAGGTTAAACTTCCTGAGCTGACGCAGGAAGTACAACCTCTGCTGAGCCTTCTTCCGGACAGAGTTAATGTGGGTGGTCCACTTCAGGTCCCGAGAGATTGTGGTTCCCAGGAACCTAAAGGAGTCTGTGGTGCAGACAGTGCTGTTGAGGATGGTGAGAGGTGTGTGTGTGTGTGTGTGTGGGGGGGGGTGGGTTCCTGAAGTCCACTGTCATCTCCACAGTCTTGAGCGGGTTCAGCTCCAGGTGGTTCTGACTGCACCAGTGGACCAACTGTTCCACCTCCTGTCTGTTCACGGACTCGTCACCCTCCCGGATCAGAGCCGATGACAGTGGTGTCGGCCACGTACTTCAGGAGCTTCACAGAAGAGTCCCCTGAGGTGTAGTCGTTGGTGTAGAGGGAGAAGAGCAGGCAGCACATGTCCTAAGTGGGTGCAGGCAGGGTGTCAGGTGGGGGGAGGGTGGGGAAAGTGGGGGTAGACAGAGGTAGTGGGGGTTGGCTGTGGTGAGGTGTGAATATGCGGGAAGCTGGAGGAGGTGTGGGAGGTTATGGTGGTGTAGCTGTAGAGAGTCCTGCTGTGCTGCTGGCCTGTTCATCAAACCTGCAGTAGAAACTGTTCAGCTGGTTTGCAAGCCTGAGGTTGCCTGCAGGGCGTGGAGATGTTCTTCTGAACCCGGTGATGTCCTGCAGACCTCTCCACACAGAAGAGGGATCAGGGTTGGCAGAGAGGCGACTCTCCAGTCTTTCTCCATAGCTCCTGCTTTCCTGATCTCCCTCGTCAGTGTGTTTCTGGCCTGCTTGAACAGGGCTCGATCACCGCTTCTGTAGGCCTCCTCCTTGGCTTGGCGCAGCTTCCTGATGTTCAATGTGAACCCGGGCTTGTTGTTGTTTGTGTGCAGAAGGTCTTAGTCTGCCCACCCATGTCCTCACAAAAACTGATGTAAGATGTCACAGGCCCGTTAGTTCATGCAGGTCTGTGGTTGCAGCTTCAAAAACACTCCAGTCTGTGTAGTCAAAGCAGGCCTAAAGCTTCAGCTTTGACTCAACTGTCCACTTCTTCACAGTCCTCACTACAGGCTTAGAGGTTTTTAGTTTCTGCCTGTAGGTCGGGATCACATTAACCAGACAATGGTCAGAGTGTCCTAAATCTGCACGGGGAACAGAGCAGTATGCAGGGGGTATGCAGTGGTATAAAGTCACAAATTAGGGGCATGGTCTCTTTATACACTGCTGGCTAAGGTTAATGGCTAGCTGTGTCTTTACTTTAGCTAGTCAGTGAATAGCACCATCTTGACCATTGAGCAGTGAATAAACAGGAGCATTTTAAAGATTGTTAGGCTATTAACTGTATTACGAGATAGTTGTGCTTAGTAAAGTAGCTATATTTGTCCCCAGTTTAGGGCCGCTAGCCAGGGCCAACCAGATGACGCCAGCTGGACTACTGAATGACTGAGCGACCTTCTCCTTGATCTTTTTCAGTTTATTAAGCAAACCAGTTTCAAAATGGTAGCCAACTGTGCTCCTCCAGACTACTACAGATAAGGCATACATCTAGGGCCCACTGCCATTTATCATCAGTGCACCTGAACATAATCATTGTGAATAATTAATATGTGGCCACGGTGGAACTCATATGGCGCTTTTACACTAGTACCTACTCAGCCCGACTCGACCCGCTTCGCCTCGGTTTTGCGCTTTTCCACTAGGGGTCGACCCGTGCCGAATAGATACTTTTTCTGTAACTACTCTGCCAAGGTTCTAAGCGGGCTGAGTTGGCCCTGGATCTGACGTCATCACACTACACACCACCAATTGGTCAGGGGTGTGACCGTCAGACGTCTGAGTCCGGAGGCGGAAATCAGCAAAAGAGCGACTCGCGGCTTCTTGTTCATTTTATTCAACAGGCAATGGCAGCGCGAAAGTCTGTTGGGTGATCCAACTCTGAGGTGCAGATGTTCATAAACCTGGTGGCTGAGGAGAGAATTAAAAAGGAATCTAGACGGGCAATAAGGAACGACCAGATCTACCAGGAGCTCTGTCACTTCATAGCTGCTCACAGCTCCCAGCTGACTTTTCAGTATTGCCGAGACAAACAAAATTTAAAAAAAAAACGTCGCCAATAGACAATCTCACATGGGGCTCCATTTTGTTTAACCTATTTATATCCATGTTGGGACCCACATACAAATGTTGGCCAGAGATGGGGTATTAGTTTTAGATTACTGTATTCAGAGGGATCTGGACATCATTGTTTCATAGAGGATACATGTCCTTGTCAACATGTCCTTGTTTTTATGAACATTCAATAAGGTAGATCTCTTCCTGGTCTTATCTCAGAGCCTATTGGCTTCCCTCTCACTACTTTCTTCATGACTGCCATCAAACTCACCTCATTCCTAATTTTATTAACCATTGCGATCCAGTGACCTTTTGTCTGAGCCAGCCTCAGTCATCTCTTAACTCTGCTTATCCGCCACATGGACTGGAAAAACTTCCAGTAACCTATGGTTTTTCAGAAGAGTGGTTTTTTAGCCTATTTTTTCCCTCATACTGCCTGACACCATGTTACAAATGGGCAGAACGAACAGACCTGAGGAAGCCGATGGGTACATGCCTTCTTAATGTCAATCAAAATTAGCCATGGCTCCCAGCCCTTTCAGTCAATTCATGCCAGAGGAGCTGGTAAGTTGCTGGCAAATATTGTGAATTATCCCATTTCAAGCATCAAAATCAAAAATGACTGCCCTGTTTAGCCAACACTAAGTTAGTACAACGTGACTGCTGCTTAGATACATTTCATAGTAAAAATAACTCCTGAGGAAGTGATGATAGCTAGGCATCGGCTTAACTGCCTTCTAATCAAAAAACTCGAAATTTTAGCTTACACCCTTGAATTGGAGGGGTCTCCAAAGTGGATCGGCGCAGTCCAGACATTGACTTGGTACACATTCTTCCATCACATGTATGGACAATTTAGAATCATCATACATGTCTTAAGACATGTATGATGAATTTCCTTCAGGATTAATAAAGTATCTAACTACATGGACATGAAGGAAGCTGGGGAAAACCCAGGAAGAAAAGACACAGTAAGACTCCCTGCCAGGAGTTGAACCAAGAAATGTCTTGCTGTAAGGCAACAGTGCTAACTACGGTACTAAACCACTGTACCCAGCTAATCCAAACTCCACGCCCCTAATTATAAATACTGTCTACTGCCTTACAAAAAAAACCCACCCTCCGTACAGTTTTCATGGCTGTGAAAATTAAAAAGGGTGACTAAAGCTCTTTTTTGAAAAAGGATGTAAGGCAAGGCAAGTTTCTTTGTATACCACATTTCATGTATAAGACAATAGAAAGTGCTTTTCATGAAAAGATTTTAAAAAATGCACTCAACAGTAAAATAGTTTAAAAGCAAAAATTAAAGAAAGACAGACATAAGTAAAAAAGAATTAAGCAAATGAGATACAACAAATAAAGGTTGTACTATATTATGGTGGATTACTGAAATGCAACAGTAAATAAAAAGGTTTTCAAACTTGACTTAAATCAAATGAGAGTTTCAGCAGCCCTGGTGTGGAGTTCATTTCTGCTGCAAAACTGGAGATTAATACATGGGAGTCATTGGAGATTGACTCCCTCTTGAATGCAGCCCACTGGGGACCTGTCCAGGGTGTAACCCCTGCCTCTCGCCTGTAATGAACTGAGATAGGATCCAGCAGACCCCCGCAACCCTGTATAGGATTGAGCAGGTGTAGAAAATGGATGGATGGATGGGTGGGTGGGTGGTTGGATGGGTGTGTTTGCATGTTCTCCCTGTGCTTGCATGCTCGCGGGTACTCCGGCTTCCTCCAACAGTCCAAAAACATGCATAGTAGGTTAACTGAGGATCATAAATTGCCCATAGGTGTGAGTGTGTTTGTTTATATATGTGGCCCTGCGATGGATTGGCGACCTATCCAGGGTAAACCCCTGCCTCTCGCCTTAAATTAGCTGGGATAGGCCCTAGTAGACCCCCGTGACCCTGTACAGGATGAAGCGGCTTTAGAAGATGGATGGATGGATGGATGGATGGATGGAAGGATGGATGGATGGATGGATGGATGGATGGATGGATGGATGGATGGATGGATGGATGGATGGATGGATGGATGGATGGATCGATCGATTGATCCAGCCCCCAGTGGTCATCTGATGAACTTCAATTTTTGTGACAAGGCTCCAAGAACTCCTTTGCCAATGCCCTACCATGATGATCCTTCAGTCTAATCATGAAGAAAATGTTCTAAATCCCTCCTTTTTACATTTCTACATTGTGTCCCACTCTTTGTTTTGATCTCCCTATATTGAACTAATTAACAGCCAGGTTTTCTTTATTTTTTCACTTGTATATATGCCTTTCAACAAAAACAAACTAGCCCTGAGTGCACTGAACTCTGTTACCTGTGTTACCGGTTGACTGATTATTCCTTTCAATAAACTGTACAGTTTGCTTCCCCACTTGACCTCCTAATTAAATACATAAATCATTTAGACATGGTGTAAAGAAAAGACTGGCCGTTGGAAGAAAAGTTGACGCTAACTGCAGGTATTCACTGTTGATCTACTCTGCGTAACTAGCACTTACACCTCACTCGATCATTTAGTACGTTATAGACACTTTAGCACTCCATTGACGTTTACGTGACTGACTGCAACCTCGTTGAAGTAAAATTTTCAAAAACATGAACTTTAAGTCAGTTAAGTCATCACATTTCTTTATTATTTTCCAGTTGTTTTTTTAGTGTGTAAGATGAAGGTTCTCAAAACAAAATTATTTTACATAATATATGGTGCACAATACTGCTTACTTAGATTAATATAGGTTTTAATTTATATAGGTCTAGTTTTGATCGGAGACACACAAATGCAACTTGAACAAAACATACACCATGGAAGAGAAATTATGGGAACAATGACATAAGTACTCACCACAGCAAATCATTAAATCAATGTATGAACAATTTAATTAATGCACAGAATTGCCTGGTTGAATGCATTGATTACCCTTTGGTGTTTCTCTGCTCATGGGCATTCAAATCACCTGGAGTCTAGCCAAATAGTAATTTGCTGTGCGCGGCCTTCCCTCGGCTGACCTTTCAGTGATTGATGCAGGTCCAGTGCATCTGTGTTAACATCTCCACACCTCTGACATGAGCTCCTTGCTGTTGCTGGCTTATACGTGGTCTGACGTTACCAGCCAGTTGCCGTCCTAGGAGGGGTGGGAACATGTTGGACAGTTTGTAATTTATGTATTTGACAGCATATTGAAGCAGACTAATTAAAAAAATTCAACAGCTAACGTGCATATTGTATCCGGGCTTTGTATCAAGAGCATCTTCCAAAAATCATCTCACATTTGTGTGAAAATGACTTTCAAAAATATTCCTTTACTTGTTTTTGCTTTTTATGTACAGAAGGTAAACCACATCAGTACAATGGGACTTTGTACTGCAGATCTACCGAACACTTTCTTGCCTTGAAAGAATCACAATATACCCAAAGAACTCCAGGTCAATGAGGGCAGCGTTGTTCAGAATGCTTCATGTGTCAGCAAAAATGGGCTAAACAGTAGTTTAGCCCATTTATCAAGCTAGAAGAAATGTTATCAGTTCTGCATCCTAGTTGATCCTTTATTAGAGACATTACTATGGGACAAAGTAGTGTCCATGCTGACGTTCCTTTTTGGCTCTCATTTTCAAATCATCCACTCTCTTTAACCTCAGGTAAGTTTGCCGTCATCACTTCATCCATATTGCAACCTTAGTGGGGTCACAAACTGCAAGACCTAAACTGCTACTGGTCACACAACTGATCTCCAAACCACTTTCATCAACAAAACCCATGAAGGAAATTAGGCTTGAGTTTGGCAAAGTTTTGGCAGTTTTTTTGTTATTTTTTGTTCAGAGCACAAATAAAAAAGAAAAGGACAATGCATGTGGGTGAAAGGAGAAATTGGAGTAACACACGCAGGGAGCAAATTATGCCAGAGACACCGGGGGTGGGTTGAAAATCATTTGCGATAAGAAGTACTTACCCACTCAGAATGTGGTGTGATGCATTGTGATTCGTTGAAGCTGAATTTTCTTTCTTCCTTGGTCCGATAAATCCTTCCTCACAGATGCAACACTCCATTCCATGCTTTCTCATTACCTGCAGCTCAGTGCTAGATATCCGTCAACAGTCGGACACATCTTGTTGTAAAGGACTTGTTTAATCTGTTCACACATAAATACTGAGTGATGACAACCTCCAGGTACCACAGTCTTCTAATTGATTTGCCCACCACAGCCAGACTGTGAGTTCGGCCTTAATTATCTTCTGTATTGGAGCATAACTCTCAACGTGATTTATATTCTTTTTAATGAACAACGTACATGTATATAGAACTTTACAATGAGTTGTATCAATTCTTGGGGCAAAGTATTATAAAGCTGGCTGGTCAGTCTCCACTCGTCAGCATCGTGATTTCTGTGGCTTCAAATCGGCACAGTGGATTTATGTATTTAACATGACATTTTTTGGTTTACTTTATTAATTTGATGAATTTTCAAATATTTAATAATGTGTAACATTTACATAGAGCAGTCTTAAGCACCAATCTTAAACTACCCAATGTGTGTCTGTGGTCCTTTCTCATCCTATCCATAAATTAAGTCATGGAACATTGCAGTTGTTTTTTGAAATGAACATACTGAGTGTCAGATCACCAATAAACAGACTAGAAATTATTAAACAATAAAAGGAACTCTTCAAGAATGAGATCCGGGTTGTCCGGTTTCCATTATTTCTCTTCATATGCTCAACAGTATTGCAGATACCTCATATGAGAGTGGCAGCCACAAACTGTTTCCAGGGGTTCTATTTGTATTCATGACAGCTCAGCTGTCTCAGGAAGAGTAAAATCGTATACAGAAATGAAATGGAATATGTGTGTCGCATTAATCAGTAATTTCAGTCGGTGTGGGCCTGTGTCTGCTTGTGTCCTCTGTTCTGTAAAACAAGTCATGTAGTGCTGTCATTATGGCATCTTTTCTGCATCGGAAGAATACTATCAAAGTATGGATATTAAACTTTACTTTTTTTTTTAATTTTGGGGGTGGTGCAGAGGTCTCAGAAATGTATGTACCAAATAAGATGCATAAGGCATCAAGGTGTAACCTTAAAATCACTGCCTTTATAAAGAGTCAGCATGATGCATGTCTATTAATGATCCCAGTTTATCAGGGAGAAATCACCCGAACAGCGGTAATGAGATGAGTCACAAAGTTCAATAAAAGGTGTCTGAGGACAGATGGCCCATGATCGGAGCAGCAGTAGGTTTAATCTTTATGATGAGACTCATACTATTCTGATCAGCAGCATCTGAGTCCAAGCTTGTGATTAACACTTGAATACAAAAGTATAATCTATACTCATATCCCTGATTTAAAAGGATGTGACATGACAAAGGTTCTTGGAATTTTCTCTGGTCATTAACAAAAAGTATTCCTAATTTGCTTCACTTTTTTCGAGCGTAGGGTGAGTATCGGGAGCTTTCCCGGCTTCACCAATAGTCAGAACTCTCCTCTGACCTCTGCGCAGGTTACAGTTAGTATTTTTGTTGATAGAATATATAAATATATGTATAGCCTCAAAGAAAAATTTTCTCTTGACGCAAAACACTTTCACACGTTCACATCTTGGCACACTTCACATTGCGTACACGTTCGAGTGGACCTAGGTGTTTAGGATTAGAGGAAAAGTGTTGACCATGGACAATTTGATATTCAACATGTTAATTTAGAGACTGTGTTTGGCTGGTCAATATATCGAGTTTTTGAAGACATGTTTAGGTAAACGGTGAAATTATATTAATGAGGTGGAGTTTGCAAAAGCCAGGCCCTAATACTGGAAATAAATATATTTTACAGAAGGAAAAGTCCTATTTTTTCCCCTCATTGTGTTTTTTGTGGTGCTTTTATTTAATTTCTTTATTTTTAATGATATTTTCCATGCCATGTTAACACCATGAAGGTTCAAGTTAATAAACGTGGCTGTATGGCACTTTGAACTTGGCTCCTGTAGATTTGATTTAGAGCTGGTTTTGTTCTTTGTTGTTTCTGTACAATAAAACACACGTTGGACAGACAGACACACTGTATACATATTATTGTCCCATAGCTGTATGATAGACAGCAGGTCAATAGGGAGAGTACCAGCACTGGTATAGGGCACTGAAGATTAGAGTTATATGCGTCTGCAAAGTTTACCATGATGATCAGCAAATTCCTACTCTTAAGTTTGCCCTCCCCCTCCCTGTTTTTATGGCATTAATCACATGCACTCAACACCAGGGGCGGGAGGGGGTCCCACATCACCCGCGTTCCCTCGCCGGCCTGGGATAGGTGGGTCGGGATGCCCGGGCCTGGCGGGGCTCGCCGTGCAGCCTGGGGTGCATTCTGGCGGTGCTGGACCCCCCCGGGGAGTAGGAAACGGTGCGTGATTGTGTGTCTGTGTCGGTGAGAATGCGGTGTGGAAGGGTCCTGCCATGGAGGATTTGAGCCTCCATTGGCAGGACAACAAAACTTAATAATTTATCAATATTATATTATACAAAGATGGTTATTATTATTATTATTATTATTATTATTATTAGTATTATTATTATGTATAGTATATCTTATTATTAGTATAGGTATCGGATAGGTGAATGGATGAATGAATGGGATGCCTGGGTCTGGGGCCCTCCGTTGTCGGGCATGCGCGGGTGTCGCCCTGTTGGGGAGTTCCCTCTCTCCGGGCCCGTCTCCGGTCCCCCCCGCTGCCTCCGCGGCGGGGCGCCCGTCTGGTCTTGGAGGGCCACTTTCGTGGGGGGCGGGTGCGCCTGCCCGCGTCGGCGGCCGGGGCGGCTCTGTCTCTCCGGGCAGGCTGGCCCCCTGCCGGGTGGGGGTCGTTGGCCTGAAGGGTGAGGGCCTCCTGGCCACGTGTCCGGCCCGGACCGGGTGGCCGGGGATTGCCTGGGTCGCGGTCCGCCGCCGCGGGATCTCTGGCTGCTTCTTCCCGCGCCGCCGCCAGGGGGGGGGCCTTGCAGGCGGTGGGTTGCCTCCCTCCTACTTCTCCCCTCTGTGGGGTTGCTGGTGGCCTGGGTTCCGGGTTCTTCCTTGTCGGCCTCTGGTCTCGCGGGTGGCGGGGTTGCTCCCCCCACTCCCCCACTATAGATACACTTCAGGTGGAGATTTGTTTGGAACATGTACACACACACACACACACACACACACACACACACACACACACACACACACACGCATGATCATATACATACACGCATACACACACACATAGACATACACACTGGCTTTTTCACCTGCATGCTTGCTCTGTAGTTTTTCAGGTTAGGTAGCGGTAGCGGTAGCTTAGCTCAGACTGCGATCAGATCTCAAGATTTGGGTCGATTGCTGTTCGTGTTTTGGTCAGCTCTGTGCCGGTTTCGTGTTTTGTTTGTGGTTTTTTTGTTGCAGATTTCCAGTGCTTGACGTGTGTCTCCGTGTGTTCCTGCTTCCTGGATTGGCAGTGGATGTCGACCCCCCCCCCCCCCCCCCAAAAAAAAAAATCACTGGGTTTGTATGTGTATATTTATGTATGTGTATGCATATGTATGTGTATATATATATATATATATATATATATATATATATATATATATATATATATATATATATATATATATATATATATATATATATATATATTAAGTACAGTAATAATGCACATATATATACCTTTGGTTTCTACTGTCATGGTATCAATCTTTAATATGTGTGCAGACAAGGTAAAAAAAAAAAAAAAAAGTTTGCACTGAGGAAACCCCAGAACCAGTTAGAGGAACTGCAAGATTGTAAAATGTAACTACAAGACAACAGACTTAAATAGAAAAAAAAAGCTACTTCCTTTTTTTTCATCAAATGCCCTTCCTGACACAACCCTCCCCGTTAATCCAGCCTCTATGGGACCAGAACACTGTCATGTGACCACTTAGTGGCTGGGCGATGAGTATAGGCCCTCCCCAAGGACACACTGGCATGTGATGGAGGTGGATATCGATCCAACGATCTCTACAAACATTAATCACACAAAACAAATAGCAAATATTTTTCGATATTCAGATTCAGATTTCAGACAACTTTATTAATGCCTTTGGGAGGTTCCAATAGGGAAATTGACACCTCCATTTCACTCACTCAGCTCTGTAATTTACAAGAATCAAGAAAGGAGAAATAAAACACCCCAAAAACCAACACCCATATAAAAGATAAAAAGATAGTTTATGAATAGTTACGAATAGATGTATTTCTTCCATCGCGCCAATTCACAATAAAAGTCATGTCAATGCACTTTACACAGAAAACGTGTTCAGTGCAGCCATGCAGTCCAACTATACTTCAATTTAATACAATTCAGATCCCAGGTCAAAACAACCTTACTAAGAAATTAAAGAGATTGCATAAAATCTTCACTTTGCTAAAACTCTCCTCAACAAGCACTTGGCGAGAGTGGAAAGGAAAAAACCTGAAGCAGAACCAACGTCAGGGACAGTGTCTACCCGCCTTTTTACAAGTGCCGTTGAAAGCACTTCAAAAACCCTGTACAGACATATAAAAATAACTAAATAACACAGCAGATACAAGATACACAGAATAAGATAGGACAATGTAATTACAGAGTGTGCTACCTTGAACACGTACGTTTTTATTTTCGATTTGAAATATACATTGAACCGACTAAAACCCAGTGTATCACAGTATGACCCCCAGCAGTCTGAGCCTACAGCCCAGGTCACCCACACCATCCCCAACGATAAACTTTATTGAAAAGAAAGGTTTTAATACTAATCTTCAAGGCAGAGATGGTGTCTGCATGCCAACGGGAAGAAAGAGCTGAGCCCTTAAGGACTTTATATGCAAGATAAAGAATTTTAAATTATAACCTGGATCTAAGAGGACAACTATGATTCCTCATACTGATCCTCATGAGAATTCTCACTGCGGCATTTTGGACCATTTTGGACTGGAGGCCATTCAGAATAATTCCCTGCTAATGAGGAACTGCAGTAATCCAAACAAAGGCACGAACGGGTTTTGCTGCGTCACACTGAGATGCGATTGTCTTTATTTTTCCAAAGTTACAAAAGGGGCAGAAAATGCTTCCAGAAACTTGTATCTATGTGTGATTTAAAGGACACATTTTGGTTAAAAGTAACTATCCCCTGCTCCACAGATACAGGCTGTAGAAATAAACGCATAATGATAATAAAAATGGATAAAATACAAGTAAAAAAAATAACAATCTGTAAAATCACTGTTATCAATAAATGAAGAGTTGCGATTTGAAGATAACATCATTTGTGTTTGTGTATTGTCCTCATATATATCTTCTACCTGTTTGACATGTACATTACAGATTTTAACAAATGAAATGAATGACTGCATGTTATACTAATGGAGAGTGTCCAAATCAATCATCCAGTATGTAAGCCAAATGTCAGTTTTCATAGTCAACATGTCGAATGAAGATAAAATGGACTACAGCCTTTTTAATGGTCAAGTATAGTCACAAAAAAGATATTATTAGTCTTTTCCTCAGCACTTTTCCTTGGTCCCCATGGAAAACGAAAAGAGGTCAAGGAGAGACGGTGGAGGGAATTCGTAAAGACTTTGGAAAAAACAATCATGTTGCGAGGAGAATCCATTTACATTTAAAATAAGCTGTAATGTGCCCCCTTTGATGCCGTTAGGGTTAGTCTTTGACTTGGCAGGCAAATGCTGCGCTTTGCATCTCTGTCCAATAGTCGACTTCCTTTGATTGACAAGTACAAATTCCTTTTCCTGTCACATGCCTGTGTAACATCTGAAGTTTCAAAAACAGCTTGTGAAGATATTATTCATTAAAACATTTGCTCCTTTGCAAAACTGATCAAAAGGGTGCTATTTATTTGTGAATATTAAAAAAGTTGACAATTCTTTCTTTCCCAGGATGAAAAAGATCAAAAATGCATGCAATTCAGATGGTTGAGGTCTGAAATATACAGGGAAAAATGTCAAAATCAGATATTCACATCAAGAACTATTGATTTCTTTTATAGCATGTAAATAGAAACCTTTTTGATGCATCAGCATGAGGCATAATTTTCACTTGTATTGATTTCCAATATCGACACAGCCACTGTGATCTCATTCTGTCCTCTGAGCGAAGAACACGCTCAGCATGCAAGGAAATACTGTTCCATATGGATGACTTCAGCCCGGAAGACGTGCGCTTAATGATTTTTGCTTGCGTGTCTGTTTCTGTGGTGCGAAGAAGTGCTTTTTCTTTCTTTTATTTTATCTATCTATTAATATATGTATTTCTTTTATTGCTGCTTTGTTGCAGTTATTAGTTACCCTGTTCAAACAAGTTGAGTTGTGTCTTATCGACTTAAAAGCAAAGTTTTGTGCTGAAAACTTGTGGATAATAGTAGGAAACTGGCTCTTTTGTTGTGACCGTGAAGGTGTTACACATGTGAAAGATTACCACACAGGTTCACTCGCTCATTTTCGCTCCCAGCAACTGCAGAAACAACTCACCATGTACTTGACAGACAATTCACAGTTTCAAGCCACTGTTGTAAAAATACTGTCTGGGCTCGTTGCTGTAATTAGAGAACTTTTAGACAAACTGACAAAGGTGACGCTAATGATGTCAATAAAATGTGCGCTTCATTTGGGTGATGTGCAGGCTCATCTAAATGGTGTAGAGATCCTTAATTTATTCAGCTGAACCTGAGTGATTTACTCCTGTTAGAAGGGACATTTTTTTACCTTTTCTAAAAACAAGGTTGTAAAAATCCTTACAAGGTAGAGAACCAGATCAATAACACAAAACAAGCAATATAAAAGTAGGGGAGTTCAGCTAAATCTTTAAAAAATATCCCACACAAACCATAAGAAATTAAAATAATATAACAAATTCATGACACCAATTTAGTTCTTGTTCCAGGACCTTGGTTTTTTGATGGATTTGATGGGGCCAGAGGCCAGGAGTCCAATGTGAGCCAGAAGCATGAGGACTATAGCCTTCTTCTATTGGGACACTTGCTGAACAAAGTGGGCTATCCAGCACCTGCTTAACCCTTTATGACATATTTTTAAGATTATCACATGCTTACAGCTGTTTGTGTGCTGCCAGTAAAATTAGAGTTACATGACTGTAATGTCTGTATGTTATAGGAGGGTTACAAGGAAGGTACGACAAAAAAAACTATATTTGACATTTAGGGGGGTTATGTACAAGATTATGTCAAATAATATAAATGAAATAAATTCATGCAAAATTAGATCTGTGGTCACTTTAGCTATGTAGCACTTCACACCGTCTTGACTTGACTACTGAGCTGTGAATAAAGACCTTACTGCCCATTACTAAAACATGACACAGCATTTTAGTGACAGTGGATTTCAAAGCATATTTTCTTTCTACCTGTTGACACAGTGTCAAGAAAGATGATGTGACTCCCCTTGAATTAACCAGTTAAATGGATTAATTTATTATAAATAGGGATTTGATCGTCATCTAAGTCAGTGTTTCCCAACCCTGGTCCTCGAGCCCCCCCTGTCCGGCATGTTTTAGATGCTACCCTGCTTCATCACACCAAGATACAAGTAACTGTGTCACCAACCGACTTGTCCAGACCTCGATGACGAGCTAATGAGGACCATTAATTAGAATCAGGTGTGCTGAACCAGAGTTGCATCTAAAACATGCAGGACGGGGGCGGGAAGGGGGGGGTCTAAGTCGCAGTGATGGACCACAAGTGGCAACTGACCCAGATAAAATAAAACATGAAATAAAAACATGATTCCAAATGCTCATTGATCTGTAAAGACAGTGAGCAAGCAAAGTATTTTGTTTCATACTGATAATAAAAAATTGATCACAAAGGTCTTGGTTTTTTCTTTTTCTGTCCACAGTGTAAGATGACGAATGACGTGAACAGCTTCAGAATTGTGGTTCAGTGGTGAACCCCTTACGCCTCCCCTAAAAACACACATTTCTCTCTGTTTCTGTAGTTTTACAAGGGATGAAAGGCCTTTTTTTTCTACCCCAGAATAACCCCAATGTGGTTCTAGTGTTATGGACATGCTCCCTGCGTGGAGCTAAATTCTCTGACATAAAAGAAAAATGAGTCCTCCGGGGTGAACTTTGATTTAAACTGGAGGCGGTTAAGATCACGAAAGACAATTGCACTTTTCTGTCTCATGCTAAGTTCTCATGTAGTTTTCAATTAAATCAGCAGGGCATATCAGTTTCATTTCTGTACAATCCGGAGCACAACTGACAGACTTTCATTCTGCTCAAGTTGATGGGTGCAAACAAGGCCAAAAACCCTTCAGCACTCCAAGAATGACATCAACCTTATTGCAGGTGACAGTGCCAAAGCCCAGCTCTTTGATGTTTTATTTCACCTCTCCACTTCAATGAAAATTAAGTCAGTGTGGATTCAAATATCATTATACTGGTGAAATAATAAAACCTTGTTTAGGCTGTAAGGCAACATCCATGCATAACACTAGCTTAGAGAGCTTTATGATATGAAATATGTTAGATACATATACAGTACATCAATTGATATGTAACTAGCTAGTTGATACGTGCATATGTAACTAAGCTATTTCCGGAACTCCCGACAAGACTTCAGCACCTGTAGACAGATATGTTGGCCCCATCTTCATGAGCAAAGTGCTCCAGCTGTCTCACGTTTGAAGGGTTTCTTCTCCAGACTGCATGTTTCAGTCACACACTCTTGGCTGTTTAAACCTGTGGGTTTTACCTGTGGAAGGACCCATGACCTGTGACTGAAACCAGTCTCCTTGACACCGGGCGGCACATTTAACTCCAGTATGCGTTTGACAGTCTTGAGCATAGAGCTGATGTGACTTGACAACAAAACTCCAGTTTTGTCCCATCGTTTAAATAAAATTCTCCCAGAAGCTTTGTGGCTCGACAAAATACATTTTGACAAATTCTTTTTTTATAATTTGCTTTTAAAGTGGAGTGCTCTTTTGGTTGTCCACTTTAGCTCAGACAGTGATGGTCTGAAGTGGTCACTGAAGTACCTTGACCTTAGATTTCAGTCCTTAGAGTTACAGCTATAATCACAGGAACATCAATATGCTTGGAGACAGAGAATTTCCTTTCAGATCTCCTCAGACTCCGCTCTCCTTTAACTTCTCTGGTCCATGTTCAGTGCGGTGCACACAATGATACTCAACAGCAAAGTGACAACATTGTGTGTTTTTTTTCCGTTTTTCAATGGTACCAACAAATTTGTCCGCGTGTTGATGTGCTTACCTACATCGGGCTTGCTAAACTAACACAATCCAGAAAGTGCCTAAGCATGCACTACCTTGACTGTCCACTAGGGGCTCCAGAAGAGAGTAAATCTCCACTGAACCCCATGATTTTGGTGTACATAGCTGGATTTAATCTCTGTGACAAAGCATAGTTTAAGGATGTGTCTTTTTGAGTGACAGCAGTCAATGGTGTTAACAGCTGCCTGTCATCAGTCTAGCACTTAGCATTTGGTGAAACTGACATCTGAGCTGTGAGTTAAAAGATAAGAGACAATGGCCTGGTTTCCCAGATCAGTTAAGTAGCTCTTAACAGCGAAAGACTTCTTTCAAATCTTCTTAAGGAGCCTGTGAAAGAAGTATTTCGCTGTTAAGAGCTACTTAACTGATCTGGGAAACCAGGCCAATAATCATATTTTCAATATGTATTAATCATTTTAAATATTGGCCTTGAAGGTGGATGAGCAACTCATGTTTCATGAACGATGTCTGAAGCCTCGCCAAGCAATTGGAAGCACCTGGAAGCTGCCTCCAGTTAGTCGTCTGCTGCCTCTTGTAGCAACTGGTTCAGATGGGTCCTTCGTGACCTTCATTTCAGACCATTTCAGGAACTTTCCAGTTGGACTGACCAGACTAATTACAAAGAAGTAGCCATTCTTATGTCGCGAGGCGACTAAGCATTCACAGATCCTGCTGGAGCTTCACTAATCAGCTCTGGCAGTACTCGCTTCACAGACAATTTCAGTAACAACATTCAGACACATATTGAGGATGGACAGACAGATTCAGTCAAAATGAATGTAAGGTAAAGTTAGTTAAAGGCATTGATTAGTACGAGCTAACATATCTAACTAAGTGAATAAAGATGGGCATGTTCCAATTAGCTTCAAGAATTGTTCATCTACTAATTTGTGGACGAACTAAACTTAGACAGCGTACGTAATGATGTAATTCATGCCCACTGGAATCGAAAAAAGAATTGTTTGCAAAATTTGCAAACAATTCTAGTGAATTGAAACATTGGGAACCGGTTCTCAACAAGAACCGGTTCTTGATTCCAAACCCTAGTTACAATTGGATTGAATATGGCAGTCTGGGCAATAAAAAGCAGCTCTATTCTTAAAAGCATACCCCACTCTTAGCTCTAGTTCACTCAAGGAAGATGTAGATTTTGCTACATTTTTGCATCACCATTGACATGTAAAACTATTTTTTGGCCATGGCACATTAGTGCTGCTAGTTTGCATAATTTCTGCTTCAGTTTTGGTAGATAAGGTTTTGGGAATTTGCAGTTTGCCATTTCAGACTATGCAACCATCGCCTCTTTATAACTATTAAGAAGCTGTCTGTTCTTACATTGTTAACAAAACTTTTGACATAAATGCATTTGCTCTCTAACTACATTGCAGGATGGAGGTTTTAGGGGATGTCAGAAGGCTTTATGTGGATCACTGCTAGATAATCTAACAAAGAACCAGCTGGTAATGATGCCAACATCAAAAGCTTTGAAAAAAGGCAGTGTTATTGCTGCAAAATGAAGGGAGCATTTTCTCTCTCCATTCCATTCTCTTCAGTGAGCTGCTTTGCCACACAATGAGAAGACAAGCTCACCAGTCAGTGTTCTGAGAAAAGCTGAACAACAAACTACTTAGCAGGTGAAGTGAGATGACACATGTTAGCATACTCTTCGTGATTGCCATAATAGCAGTGCACAACAGTACCTGAGTAGTTTATGCATACAAAAGGGACCATGCTATTAATGTATGCCTAACCAAGTGTGTGCAAAGCAACCAAGTACCAAGCAATCGATGCATGAAAGTAGCCAAGGTACTAATGAATATGAGATTGACTGAGTTAAAATGTGTGTGAGAGACAATAAGAGAGCATGAAAAACATTTTAGGTTGCATTGAAGGGGGAAACTACTGAAGCATACCCAGGATCTGCTTCTGTTTCTTCGTGATACTATTAAATGATACACACTGGGTATTTCAGCAGTGTTGAAATCTGAACTTTTTGCTGAAGGGTGTGCACAAACAAAGGAATTAATCATCTTGAGCTCAGACATTGCTTATTGGAGTATGCCGATGGCATGACGTCAAACCACCACTGCAGAATCAGATGAGGCAGTGTTGGGTGTTACAGTCGTTTTAAACCAACTGTTTTGCAGCAGTAAACGTTAGCACATTAGCCCTGCGTGCATAATTTCTTCTACTTATTATTTATGAAACTAAAATCGAATACATATATTTTGCAATTCTAAAGTAAAGAAAAAAGCATACATAAGCTTTTCCCTGCACAGGAAGAACATTCAAATCTCACCAATTTTTCATGCGTACAAATCTTTTTAGAACAATTTAGGTTTGGCATTGTGAAGTGAAAATGAAAAAGGTGAATGACTCACCACAGCAGGCCCCTTTACTCTGAAGGGGTGTAGTGAGCTTTGCAAGGCCTGTTGAGAGGTAAGCTCCGGGTCTTGCCTCATACTCTGGTGTTAACTGTCTCTCATGGGACTGACGCCTCTGCTCTCACCTATTCACACTTTCTCTCTCTTTCCTCATTTACCCAAACTTTGTTTCAGCTTCTGTCCTGTTTCATTCAGCGCAGTATAGAGCACAGAGAGCTGATAGGTGCCTGCTTGGGGCCAAATTGCTTTTCTCAGGCTCCCTGACAACATGAGTGTACGCTGTCAAGTGCCTTAACCTTGGGGAAACATTCACTTTGCACCGAGACACAATTTGTCAGTGTTGATGGCAATCACAAAATAAGAAATGTAAGGTCATTACAGTTGCTGCATGAGTGTGTGAGAGAACATCACGTATCATAGCATATCCTATTTTTCATTTATGTTATCGAAATCAAAGTGTTTCATCCTTTTGAGTGTTTAATGGGATCATACTTGACCTTCAAATACTAGGATGCCTTTCTCTAGAAGAATATGTTACGAGCAAAAGTGGATGGATAGTTGGTGTGGCTGCCTTAAGTAACCCTAAATGTCAGAATCAGAATCAGAATCAGAAATAAGTTATTGCCAAGTCGTTTAACACACACAAGGAATTTGTTGTGGTGACTGGTGCAATACAAAAGAAGAACAAATAGCCTATATTATGAAAAGAGAAAAGAGAAAATGTACAACATGTTGGTTTTAAAGTGCCGGATAATGAGTCTGTGCAAAGGTGACCTCGGAAGCGTTAAGGTCATTAATATACATTATTTAGATGACTGACACAATATTCATTTTGCGTCAAATCTGTAACATGTGTTAATGCTGTAAACATGATGGATTTTACCTTCTATGTATTTGTTCTTCAAACCACCAAAATATGCCCAAAAATCAGAAAAAAATAAGCAACAAAAGAAAGCAGAACCAAACGGATGACGATGAAACAACAGCCTGTGAGATAAAACGCTGAAGGTAAGTGCGATAAATATCGCTGGGTCAGAAGGTTTTGCTTCACCTTCCCAGTTTCTGAAACCTGACATGTAACTTGAATTGACATAAGCTTGAAATAATTTCAGAATTCATCAGCTGAGGTTAGCTGTTATCTTATGTACGTGGAGTATGTTACGGTAGCATTAGCCTCCATCGCTATGTACAGTCGCTAGCAGTGCCATGGTGAAGTTAGTTTTAGGTTGGTTATTCAACAGACATTTACTACAGTTTAATTTTGGGACTGTAAATAAATTACCCACTGATTTTTACTTTTTTTTCAATAGCTTTCATATCAGGTAACAAAATCACTCCAAGTCAAACCTAAACTGATTTCTTTTTTCATTACAAGCCTCAAATTAAACACACTTATTAATATTGCATTCCATTGCTTTTTGAATTTTATATTAAGAGACTTTTATTGTGGCCTCAATAAGTTTCGTTCTTTAGATGGATGGAATCAGCTTTTAAAGATGAGGAGCTCAAAGAGTTTCTGTGCTCTTGGTGTTGAAAGCAGGAAGCTGAGGTGGGTCAGGCCTCTGATCAAACGTTTTCTTTGAGAGATTCCATATCTCATCTGGCCTTGGATTCTCAAGATCACTCAGCAGCGACTGGAGTATCACTGAAAATGATGCAGGGAAGGTCTTTCTATGGAGAGCCCTTTCTTCCGAACAGACCTGACCTCAGAAAAATATTAAAAAGATAGATTGATAAATGTGTCTATCTCTCCTCTGTAAATTGGGCCTTAAAATATCAGTAATTTTCAGTTTTTTCCATGTCCTCTATGTGAATTTTGTTTCTGTTTGTGTATCTGTTAAAGTGAGTGGAGTTGGAATAGTTCTGTCCTGAGAACTCCTGCTAAATGTTTGACTGGACACAGGCTCATCAATAACCAGTCTATCAGCAGCAAGCGGTCATTAACTGTGTGAATAACAAATGACACGGCACATAACTTGTGGTAGTTCATTAATGATTTTATTGACTCTGTGCACTATTACACATATTTATGATGGCTACAGTAACATTTTTTTCAACTTAAATTTTACCTCAAATAAATTAACTCAAATAAAAGGTATCAGTTCCTTTTGTGCAAAATCTTCTATCAATGTATGGTTAGGTAATTAACGTTTCATAAAACAAGAATATGAGGACAGGTTTGTTGTATGTGTCCATGACTATGCCATACTTGGCACACCTGAACACAACTCACCCCCCGCCCAAAAAAAAAGACCTTTAATGGCATCATATACTCTTTTTTTTCTTTCAACCTTCAAACAATAATTATTTTTTCATATTCCTATGCTTATTTTAGGGACTCCAGTCAGTTTTTCACATTTGCACAAATTTTAATTAAATTAAAATTCAAGGCGTTAATTGCTGCCTCAGGGAGACACCAAAGTTGGAATTTTTGAAAATACACATTGGACTTGAACTGTTTCACTGTTCTCATCCCCTGGTTATTCATATGAACGCATCATACATCATACCTGTACTTTATTTTAAAAAACAACGGTTTGTATATTTATTAATCCACATGTACTTTTCCCTTAAAAGCTCCTCTCTGTCCGGTTAAAGCAACACACTATCTGGGGACTATTCCAGTCTTCTCTTTACTGATTTTCTTTTTTTTTTTGCTGTGGTCTGGTTTTGCCCCTTAAAGTCTGTGTGCATTTTATGTTTGTTTGTTTGTTTTTAATCCTCAAGGGAACCAAAGTTGGCTCCTAATGAGCAAAACCTCAATTTCTGGAATAAAGTCTCACTTGTTGCCAATCTTAGGCGTGAAGTTAGCAGTGAAGGCCACAGTTATGGTTTGTGTTAAATAAGGGCTGCCCGATATTTCTTTGAACTAATGTCGTCCTCAGAAGTTGCCAGCCTTCCGAGATCTACCAGTTCCCACAGGAAGCAGTAGGAAGCAGCCATTGCTAACAGCTTATATATTTAATAAACACACCAGTCGTTTATATTAAATAATATCTGCAAAAAATATCTGCAACAAATGTATTATATTCCCTTAGCGGTACCTTTAACACTCGGAGGAGGCAGCTTAAGCAAGTATTTAACAAACAAGCCACAACATGGTCATCTTTCATTGTGGATCTGTACTTGAGCTCGATGTGCAGACCCACGAATAAATAGAACCAAAATGTGTTGTTAAGTTCAAGGGACCTCTTCTGAGACTGGGATACTTTGGGTTCTGTAATAGGTTACAGAAGTCTCCTTTCATGCCAGGTGAAGGATTTGTTCTGTGTCATTTACACTGGGAGAATCTCACTGTCAACAGCAGAACTATGTAGCTGGAACAGCAATGGCACTTTGAAGGCAACACAATCCACATCAATACCTGCTCCATGAATTGAAAACAGATGGCTGGCAACAGAATATAAGGTAACTAAAACACCTCTTGGATTCTCACAAGATTCTCAAAACTTACTCTCCAAAACCATTACTGTCAAGCTATGCAGAGTATTTGCTTGCTTGAGTGTGAGGAATTTTTCTTAGGTCACAGCATTGCCGCTCACGTGAAAGCAGCTGCAGCTTATTTTTAAATCTGATCATGTTGGTCGCATGTTTATCCTGACCCTAGAGCTCTAAATTCAAATCGTTGAGCATTTATGTGAGATTTGTCGGGAACACTGAATCCAAAAGCCAATAATAGTCCTTTAGCTTTGTACATCGTGCATGCTTTGAATGCTTCAGAGAACCTTTGATTTCAGATAACACAGTGAATTTTGCCAAAAATGTTGCTTTTGCTAAGCAATCTCACATCTGTGAGAAGGAGTGGCAGGTCTGTGTGTTCTGCACCTGTCTCCTCCAAGTGAGTCTGGAATAACCTTCTTTGTGGACTCCTTGCCCAAACCAAGCACACTAAGAACATCCATCACTTCTTTGATATTGAAAACCTTCCCATACAACGCTTGCTGGGGAATTATCCAATGACTACTAAGGGTGCCTAGGAGAGATTCCCTTTGTTTGCAGTGAACTCACAAGATATAGCTCCTTTGGACATACATTTATCTCTAAATCTGTGTAAAAAAAAGTTGCTACATTTCCCACCGTAAGACACCACACATCATCCATTCATCCACCCATTAACTTATCCAGGGTCGGATCGCTGGGGCAGTAGCCTAAACGGAGAGGCGCAGACCTCCCTCTTCCTTGCCTCTTCCTTCAGTTCCTCTGGGGCAGTACCAAGGCATACAGAGGGATATAATCTTCCAGCCTGGTTCTTTGATGGGGCCTCCTCTAAGTTGGACATGCCCAAAACACCTCCTGAGGGAGGCGTCCAGGAGTCATCCTCACCAGATGCCTGAACTGGCGCCTCTTGATGTGGAGGAGCAACGACAAAATGTATCTAAGAGAGAGTCCATCCACCCTACAGGCAATAACAATAATATCCACATTGGACAATATTACAACTTTACATAACCACTCCTAGGTGTTCTGGGTTCACCTGTGTCAGGTATCCATGGCATAATCAGCTGTGTGTGTTTCATAGTAGTCCTAGATACAGACTTACAGAAGATGTGCAACATCCTACTGCAAACACTGAAGGACCAAAAAGTTCCTCCGGAAGTACAGTCTTTTATGTCACTTGCTATTGGAAAAGAGCTCAAAGATGCATCTGCAATCTATTATTGTGCCTGTAAGCAAGACGGGGATAAACTGGCTGAAAGACAAAAACATAGGCTACAATAGAAGAGATTGTTGTTTTCAATATCAGGCTCCTAACGGCTTTCACCTGTTATTTTTTCACCTGCTGAGATCAATTTGACTTGCTATTCTGGCGCTATCCAGCAGATGGAACCCTGGGTGATCACCTACAGGAATGACCAGCGCTGATGATTAATTTGATTAGAGTAAGTTCAAAATAAATGAATGATTACTAAGTCATGTTATTGTGATCTGGAGTGATGCCAATATGGCTCTTTAATTGTTTGTAAAATGATAAAGATTGATTGGTCTTTGCAGACCATCACTTGACGTGGTTTTTAAGGTCCATTATATAAGACTGACGTGCCACACCCCTGGGACTGTTTCGTGGCAGTGCATCCACCAATTCCCCTGTATTTTGTACTGTGAGTCAAATGAAATTCAGACCTGAGACTGAGAAATGGAAAAAAAAAAAAAAAAAAGAAGAAAAATACACATAACAGTTAAACATAAAGAGAGTATGTAATTTGTCCTGAGTTAAATTTGGAGATTAGCCATAGTTACATAGATTTGCTTCATTTTTTCTGTCTTTGCTGATCAAAGCTTGGAAAGAACAACAAAGAAGACCTAATTTTCCCTAAAGACTTTGTCTGGAGCCAAAGTGGACAAAGTGGACAAAAAGAAGAAACTGTGTTTTTAGCACACAGCGTCATCATTCCCGCTGCCTAAAGCAGGATAGAGATGTGAGGTGATGCAAAAAGAGGTGACTGGAATCAGAGATCTTGCCAGCTCCTCCGGCTGTGTTTGTGTCAGTTAGTTTTAGATGCAGAGTGCAGAGAGTTGTTTTGTAGACACAGTCTTTAGTAATTTATAGCCTACTGAATCATAACAGGGTCATTGGACTGTAGTCTAGTATTTTTACTATAGGGTTTGATGATTTGTATTAAAATGCAAAAATAACACTACAGAATACTTCCTTATACAATGCACATAACTTGTCTACGCATGTCAGAACTAACAGGGATCAGCCAAAACCCTGACTGGTCAAAGCTGTTTTACCAATACGAGAAGAAACTACTCAGCATTAGGAGGGTGTTCATAAAGTTGCAGCTGATTGGCATTTCTTGATACTGGCAAATTTCAGGTCCCTTTCACTGCGTGGAGTCTTTATCCCTCAGGATTCCAAATGTCACGAGGTAAAAGCTGTTGCGTGTCTTGTATTCCATGGAAAGGACAAAACGTATTAAGAACTGCTTAACAGCTAACTTGCGTGTTCGTTCTCTTTAACATGGAAAAGTCATTTGTGTCCATTATCTCACTTCCAAAAATAACTGAGCTTCCCTGAGGACTGTAATTAGGTTTTCAGTGAGAGTGGGCTGGCCAATCCTCAGCTTTTTCTACTTGGCTACACAAAGTCGATGGACAAAAGATATATTATAATCTTCCTATTGCATAATCGCCATAGAATTCAATTTTACTGAGCTTACTCCAAGGCAAAGTTTATAAGCACATTTTAAGCTGAAACAACAGATTCCGTACAGATTTTACTGGGAATGTACCTGCAACAATATGCTGTATACTGTACGTAGAGCAGAGAAACTCCTAATTTGTAACAAGAAAGTCATAATCTTGTGACCACACTTTAAATCTAGGAAAAACACGTTTTTTCTTGCTTTAACATATATAAAGTGGTCTCCCCTCAGCCTGCCAACTCAGAGAAGGAGGAAAGCAACCAAATTCTGCAGTGTCTGTACAGCCGCCCGGATGAGCCATCCAGTGTGATGTGGCTTCTACGAGCCGTTCAGATTCTGCTCCCGTCGTAACGTAACGGCGGGCACGATTTACATAGGTTGGCCTCCGATGCGTGAAAACACGCCCACAACTAACTCCGCCGGCCGGAGCTTCCGCCATTTTTTCGTAGCGGTGTATCGCATCATTCAGGCAGCCAATCAGCACAGAGCCTCATTATCATAGCCTCCCCGCCCACTCAGAATCCCTCATAGAGAATGAGGTTAGAGAATGGGAAGATAAAGACATGGCTCAGAGGCTGAATTTCTAATTTATTTAGCAAAAAACAATCAAAAGCTTGTTTTTAAGACATTCAAGGCCTGTTTAAAATATGTATTAGTTTCCATAATAGGTCCACTTTAAGTGTAAATTATATTTTCTCAAAAAAAATTTATTGGATGTTTGTGACATGCGTAAAGTGGAGCTGTATGACAGAGGACTGCCACATAACGAAATGTGAAAAGAAGGTAAATAAAAGGCAAAAAAAGTTGAGATGAGTTCTGGAAAACGATAGCAACTTTCTGAGTGACTTGCTCATAGGACTGCTGGAACCATAAATCAAAATCCCAGTTGACTGCCCTCAGGAGCCCCCGGAGGACTTGGAAAGCAGGCGAGCTGTACTAGTCTGCAACAACATCTTCAAAATTGTGACTTTGTGAATTGTGAAGATTAATCAAAGAAAAAAATGAGTCCTGGGTTCTAGCCACTATCCATTATCCATACCTGGGGTCACCAGAATCTGCTTTAGCCTGTCCCAGCTCTCTTTGGGCAAAAGGCAGGGGTCAACCCTGGACAGGTCAGGGCACCACTGAATTCAGCATCAACACTTTCCAACATGAGAGACATTTCTGGAATCCGCATTGCAGCTTTGTAGTTCCTTTACTCCGCCCCGCTGCACTGTGTGAAAAGCACAGACTGTTTTGTGTCTGGCATAATGGCAGAGAGGATGGCTGCCAAACATGAGTGACAAGACAAAGATGCCGCAGAAAATAATACCACCAGGTTTTTGACCACTATGATGGAAAAGGTGGAGACTAACTGGACTCATCGTTTTACAAACTCTGCCACTTGACTTGGCATTTTACTAGCTATTCAGTAAAACCTGTTGGGGTGTGTTATACTGCAATAAAATGCAAGAAAAATGAAGATCAAAGTCCTGTGAAAAGATTTCCGTGAAAAGATGTAGATCTCTGACATGTCTTAAATCTTGAACACATTTAGGCATAAAGATTTCAGAAGTTGAGGTCACACAAAAAAACCTGAAGATTGGCGGCTTCTACAGATCTTCTAATTTAAGTACCTTGCAAATTATAAAACGCAGAGAGTGCAAGGTGAAGGTTTTTTCAATATTTTTCTAACATTCTCATCAACTAAACATCTCTTAAAACTGTTGGAAACACCTTAAAATGAATGTGCATATAAGACTGATCAAGAACTTTGCAGAGTAGAAGCACACTGCAGGAATAGTGGACTGAAATCAAACAAATATGAGCTAAAAGATTGTGCTGCTTTAAATTTAAAATGTCACAAGCTTTGAACGGACGCACAAAGAGCACTGTTGGTAGAATCTATAAGCTTTTAAATCTTTCATGGGTGTTGTCAAAAATCAACATCTTTTTAGGCGGATAGAGCCAGCTTATATTTAATCATATGTGATAATGAAAGATGGCTGAATGACTGTTTAGAATCACATTAATTAGGTCCTGCAAAACCACTGTTGGATCTTCTATCTGTGTAGCACTACTAATGAGTGCCCTGGAACTCTGGCCTGCACTGCAAATGATTTCCAGCCATGCACACTGATAATAACCTCTGTGCTTCTTAGCTGAGGCGTGGAGAGGAGCTGATTGCTCACCCATGCTCAAACCTTGAATGCTTCATTCACCAGATCTGGGCCTATGCTGGACCATTTGGCACTGTGGAGAAGAAAACGGACAAATCATCACACCTTTCCTCTGTTAGTGGGTTGCTACACCCTGGCCATGTTCAGCTGGTGCATTAAAGTCCTGCTCCACTCTTGTCTTTTAGACTTAACTTGCTTTACTTTTGTTATGCATGTTGCATATTGTCCTCTGGTTTCTTTGTTTTTCTTTCTCATCGTCTCTCTCTGGGCCCTCCTGTCTGTTTCTCTTTGCTGCAATCATAGCCAAAAGATGTAGTCTCAGTCAGAGCAGCAAAAACCGAAGGAGCAGAAAAATTGCTCTTGCTGATCCCTTAAGTGAGGTTGAGAATTTGATAGCAATTTTATAGCAATTTGATAGCTCCTACAGAGGCTCCACTTAGCTGCTACCACACTGGGAAGGTATCAACCATTCCCCTTTGGGCAAACGATTAGCCTTAGCCTTCGCCTCCTGATAAAAAATATCCGAGTGCATCAGGTCTTGAGCCGTATGAGGGGAGAACGCCAGCGGGATTTCTAAAGAATGACTGACAGCTGTGATAGGTGCCTCTTTGTGTTCGTTTGCTTGCTTTTTGTCCAATTTTTGATGGCATTCAGAGCACGAATTGTCATAGAGGGACAAATCCACAGTTTAGAAATATGTTGAGAAATATCTACAGATGCATTCGTCATCCTCCGCATTGTCATTTCATTTGCCCAAAGCTGAGTGTCTGCTGGCCAGAGCAACATTGCTGCAGGGCATTCCCACAAACAATAAGCAGACAGGAGTGGCTTTTCAGTAGCCTGATGAGCTGTCAGGAATCTGTCACCGTACTGGATCTCAGGCTGACAAGTTTGTTATGTAGCCAACAAAGCAGTTATACTTTGCCCATATTTTAACAACATTTGGCAAAGAAATATATCTCCTTTTTGATGTGAGATCTCCCCTGTCTCCTTTTGAGCTCTAAATGCAAATCATTATTGTGCAGCAGACTCACTCACGTCACATGCTCATTGACCCAAATTAACATGCATCAATTAGACATTTTGGATGCTTCGCCGCTTTATAAAGTGGGCGACACGTGGGAAATATGATGTGATTTTATCACGCTGATTCACTCTGTCAAGCACGCGTAATGGCAGCAGGCACAACAAGGAGGTTTGTCTCTAACCAGAGGTTACCAAAAAACCTGCTGTGTTTTTTGTGATATTCCTCTGCAGGGATTCTCAGTGGCCTAAGTCCAAACTTGTTTTTGATGAAGTCTTATGTGGTGTGATAGCTCTTAATGAGCCAATCTGCTGGCACCTTGCTGGAAAATCATGCTCATGATAGTGTTAAGGGTCGCAGATGTCAGGCTGCATCGCTTCTCGCCTAGTTAATACACACACACACACACACACACACACACACACACAGCTCCTGCTGGACTCCTGAAATGCAGTGACAAGAAAACTTATGTAAACTCCCCAGATTTACAAGATTTTATCGTTTTTCAGCATTAATTTGACATAAATTGTGTACTGACAGTAATAGACAATAGACTTTTACACAAAAACAATTAGAATTTAGTCTTAGTCTTTATCAAGGGGCTACATCTGCCTCACTAGCCTGATGTAAAAAAGGAAGTGAGATTAATTGCAGTTCCTCTACTGACCACTACGGGCTGTCTCCAAAAATGGGCCAATCTCTGGGTCCCGGCTCGGCTTCACTTCTTGAAATTGAGAAACTTTTCCTCGAACCTCCAATGAAATCCAGTTATGACGAAAGCACGGAAACTGCAAGGCTGCATTAACTGTTATAGAATAAAATTTGAAACAGAAGGTCCCGCTGCAACCCTCCACCAGGCTAACCTGAGCTCTAAACCACACCTCCAAATTTATTTCAGTTCCAGCACTGTGAACGTTTGATACGTGTTCAGCAAAAACACTGGAAATGTGTTTTTCATCACATTGTCTTTTTTACTGTGATTCACATGAAGAAAAGGTCATATTTTATATTAAATCAATACAATAGAAACTGTTCAATCCAAAGGGTTCATTGACGATAATACATTAATCGTGTACCGGGTCACAGGAATTCACTCCCACTTTTTTATGTATTTATTAGATGTGTATAGAAAATGGATGGATGGGAGTGAATTGTTGTTGTTTTTAAGGTTTCTGTAGCACTAGTGGCATTTTTTCATTTAGAAAGTAGACAGGAAACAGTCAGAGACATTGCAGTATAGAGCAACAGGCCGGGACTCAAACCCACGCTCCCCGCACGAGGACTATAGCCTCTACAAATGGCACCCGCTCAACCCACTAAACTATCCAGGGCCTCGAGTGAATTGTTTTTAAGTAGGGGAAAATATAATCCTCTTGCATTATGAGCCTTCTTTTTAATTCTACTGTTTTCATAATTGTTGCATGAGTCTTTAAAGAAAAGTACTCGGTACTGGCTAGGGATGTAAACAATTAATCAACTATCAATTAATGAGCAATAAGAGGTTGCACAAATAAATTAAATTGTCAGTTAATCAGCTTTCCACTACTGGTATCACCAGTAGACGGTGCCTAGGCTTACAAGCAATTCTCCCAGCAAGCCCAGAATAGGAAACAGTTTACTTAAATCAGTGGTCTTTATTCCAGGTCCTCGAGAGCTGCTGTCCTGGATGTTTTTGAAGTTTCCCTGCATCAACACACCTGATTCTAAGTAGTGGTCATCCCCAACTTGTCATGAACGTCTGCACAGTTCTGTTGGTGACAAGGTCATCTCTAACAGAGTGTATTGAAGCAGGGAAGCATCTAAAACATGCAGAAACGTGGCTCACAAGGACCTGGAATGAAGCCGACTGACTAAAATTAAACTGTCAAAAAAAGTGTAGTGTGGGACCATTTAGCTAAATGTACGATATGTGCTTCTACATTTAAGTGCAACAGCTTATGTTTGGTAAGTCACTTCCTAAATAGCTTGCATGCAGCTGTGCCACATGAGGCAAGTGCATTATCTTCACAACCTATAATCATCGCAATGTGGGGAAGGTGAGTGTAGTCGTGTTTCCATTATCCCTAGTCTGGTGCAAAACCTCAATATCATAAAGCAAATCCTGTAATGGAAACACCTCTGATTAAAGTTAAACTGCCAAAAATATCGCAAGAACCTTTTTATGCCTTTACAAGGTGGTTTTTTCAGACATGTTAATAATTCAATTTATTGCAAAAGTGTAATGGAAACGCTTTTGCGCATTTCTAGTCTGTGGCAGCGCTGCCTGTGACGTAGAGTCATCAAAATCTAGTTTCAAATTATTTTTGGCCTCATTAATACGATTAAATTGTGCTATAATGCTGCATAATGGGGTTGCCCCTGTATAAATGATTTGAATGATCAACTGCTGCCTTCATCGTCTATTGACTATTTTCGCAACAGCGGTAGCAGCAATCCCAATAATTATTTGATTCAGTATATGAACTATATGAACCTTTTTATTCTTATAAACCCTATTGAAAGGGAAAGTGAGGGAAAAATTAGCACTCATCCATTAATTCTTAATCGATCAACAAGGTCAACCAACTAATGATCAATGAATTGATCAATAATTTAAATTCCTAGTGCTGGATTGTGGTTAATTTAAAATAAGAAAAAAAGTCCAAAAGAGCAGCGTATCATGACCAAATGAGTTTGAAAACAAGGAATATCCTAGTCAGTTTCCCTCTGAGCACAAAATACTGTCATGATAAAGTGTCCTTCAGGCTCCCAGAGATGCTGGCAGTCTATCGTCAGAGCTGTTCATATCTGCTCCAGAGCGTCTTTCCGGGCAGGGGGAAAATCAATGGCTAAACTAAGTAATGAGATTGTGCTGGCCTGGAGCTGTGGCACAGCAGCACTTCCAGCTGTGCAACAAGGGGAGTGAGAGGGGAATGACAGTATCAAAACACAGATTCCAAATAAGGAGGTGGAAAACAATCTCCCCTTTCAGGAATGAGTCATAATTCACCCTTCAGTTCCCCCTCACCATGACATCCTTATTAATATAACACGCTCCCGTAGGCTAACCCCTCCTTGATTTGGCTCTGGACAAATTAATTTCACTTAAAGTGTAATTCATCATTTTTCCATCACTTGGAGGGGAAAAGTTTCATGAGTGTCAGGAAGAACACATCCCTTTCTCAGAGGTCATTAGCCTCCAGTTTCTGCTGGCGTCTTTCATTTGTCACACTGTTTTTCTAGAAGGATATGACAAAGGGAAGACTTTTGGGGTGAATTTTGTACATTTAATTGATGATAAAAGATTGTTTCCGGTGCTCGCTCGCTCTCTCTCTCTCTCTCTCTCTCTCTCTCTCTCTCTCTCTCTCTCTCTCTCTCTCTCTCTCTCTCTCTCTCTCTCTGTTTCATTGGGCTTTTATTGAATCAGTCTTATTTTTTTTCTTTGCAAACTTTGACAAAATCACTTTTTATAAGCCACAGTAACAAGAACAACCCTGAAAGAGGAACCTTCATTGAAGTTGAACGCAGAGTTGCTGAATCACTAAAAAAGATTCATATCCAAGATGAAACCCATCTTGCATTGGGCTTGAACTTTCAATATAGCTTTGTACTTTACTTATAGATATTATCTCATACATATTAGATCAACATCAGTTGTTGCTTGTTTGATCATTGTTTACCCTCTCCTTTCAGGTTATGTTTTTGACAAATACTAATATTACCAACCATTTGTTTAAAGCAAGGATAATTGTCTGCTCCAATATTATTGCAATTTAAAAAAATAGTTTTTAAGATAAACAGAACATTTAGAAAAAATATTTCATGCAATTTATTGCAATTAATTGCAAGCTAACTATGCAACTATTTTTTGATTATTTGCAGTTAAGTTTATGAATGCACTTGCTGTCTTACTAAACTCCATAACACAGTTGTCAGAGATATATCTCCACACATCCATGTCATCCGTTGGAAACCCTTTTGATTTTTAAAGACAAGTTAAAAAGAATGCTGTTGTACTGCCTCCATCCATCCATCCATCCAACCATATCCATCCATCGTGGGGGCAGCAGTCTAAGCAGAGATGCACAGACTTCCCTCGCTCCAGACACTTCCTGTAGCTCTTCCGGGGGTATTCCGAGACGTTCCCAGGCCAGCAGAGAGACGTAGTTTCTCCGGCGTGTCATGGGTCTTCCCCAGGGTCTCCACCTGGTGAGACATGCTTGGAACACCTCCCGGAGGCGTGCAAAATGTTGTCTGTAAAATGTTGGGAGCCTGAACAAAGCTGAAGGAAGTTTGACTTTGTTCAAATAAGTCGATTTCATATTTGGGTAGAACGTTGTTTTCTGTTCCAAGTCACAGTAGCATGTCTTTGGTGACATGGTTTATGTCTCCATGGATCTCCACTCAGTAAAATGTATTTGAATATCATTTTTAATTGTTAAAAATCCAAGAGCGCCTCACAATAAAATAAAGTTGGAGCATTAAAAGTACAGGTTTAAAAACCTTTTTGAGACCTGACCCATCTGTCAGCCTCACAGCAGAAGGATGTTGTGCCTCTGCTTGACCCAGAGCTCTTCAAAGAGACGCCAGGTTTCACCTCCCTCGTCCAGCACAAGATTCAGCTCAAGAATGATGCTCCAGCACGGCAGAAGAGCTACAGTGTTCCTGAGCGGTTGGTGCCTGTGTTACAGAAAGAAATCAAATTGATGTTGAAGCTGGGTATAATTGAGGTATCCAGCAGTGAATGGTGCAGCCCTGTTGTTTTGGTACCCAAGAAAGATGGCTCACTGAGATTTTGTATTGTATATATTTTGTATGCTGTGTCTCTATTTGATTCATATCCCATGCCCAGAATCGAAGACCTGGTGGAGAGAGTTGGAAGAGCCAAGTACATCACAACTCTTGACCTGAGTAAAGGCTATTGGCAGGTGGCACTGGCACCAGAAGCTCAGGAGTTGACGGCCTTTAAGACCCCATTTGGTAAGTACCAATTCAAAGTGATGCCATTTGGCCTCCAGGGGGCACCTGCCACGTTTCAGAGACTCATGAACCATGTTCTGAGAGATGTGTCAGAGTTTTCTGCTGCCTACTTAGATGGCGTGGTTATCTTCAGCCAGTCCTGGGGGGAACATATGGGCCATCTGCAAAGGGTCTTGCAATTCATCAGAGCTGCAGTACTAACCATCAACCCACAGAAATGTGCTGTAGCCCATAGAGAGGTTGAGTACCTGGGTTATGTCATCGGCTTTGGCACAATCAAGCCTCAAGTGGGGAAGGTGGAGGCCATCCAGGCGTTCCCTGTCCCTACAACCAAAAGGAAGGTGAAGAGTTTCCTGGGCCTGGTCAGGTGGTACAGGAAGTTCATTCCTCACTTTGCAGAGTGTTCAGCAGTGCTGATCAACCTCACGAGAGCCTCAGCATCCAACAAAGTGCGTTGGACCGAGGAGTGTGACAGCGCTTTCAGTGAGCTCAAAGACTCAATCTTCACCCATTCAGTTCTGCACTGTCCTGACTTTGATAACCCATTCAACCTGCAAACAGACGCCTCTGGAGTGGGCCTTGGTGGAGTGCTGTTGCAGGAAGTGGAGGGAGAGATGAAGCCAGTTGTGTTCCTGAGCCGCAAGCTTCTGGACAGGGAGACCAGATATTCAACCGTGGAGGAGTGTCTGGCGATGAAGTGGGCCATTGATGCACTCATGTACTACCTTCTAGAAAGACACTTCTATCTGGAGACAGATCATCGTGCCCTTCAGTGGTTGCACCGGATAAAAGATGCCAACATGCGTGTGGCTGGGTGGTACATGGCTCTGCAACCATACATCTTTACAGTCCGCTACAGATATGGGAAAACCAACATGGTGGCTGACTGTCTGTCTGTCTGTCTGTCTTGGGTCCATGAAGTCTGAGGTACTGTACTCTTCCAGGAGAGGGGGAAGGATATGTAATGAAGGCCCTCTTCATTACTTGTTGCTATTGTGTATTTTATAGTATTCATGGTGGTCATCAGAAAATTAAGACACAAACACAAAACATTTAATATTTTTATTGAAGTTGTTTGTTGATTTTGTTGTGTTTTTTTGTAGATTTTTGTTGCTGGGAGGAATTGAAGGCCAGCCTGTAAAACAAAGAGACAAACATTTGGTTTGGATAGTTCAACACATGTGCTTATTATGTGATTGGTTTACCTGTGCCATGCTGGGTTGTTTACTCACCTCTGTTTCTCCTCTGCAGGGTGTTCAGGCTAAAAGTGTCTGCAAGGGCTGAGCACCAATTTAAAGGCTCGGGAGAAACCAAGTCAGTAATTAGTGGAGGGGTGTTAGGCTCTTTGATTGACTCTTCAGCTTTTGTTTTTATTTCTAATTGATTTGTGTAGTTTATCATTAACCTTATTTAGATTATTTGAGGTTTAGTTGTAAATATATTTTAATGTATTTGTGTTTTGGGGTATAGATTTAAATGTATGGTGAGGGTGAGTTCTCCCTTTTGTTGTGGTCAGTGTCAGTGGCAGGGTACATAACGCTGCCAGTTTTTATCAATCCCGGTTGCTGCCAGGACCACGTGCTGCTGTGGGTCTGCAGCCATTTTGGAGAGAATGTGTTTTTGTGTAGATGTGTTTTTTTTTTTGGTGTTTTTTTTTTTTTGTGAAATAAACACAGAGTTGGTATGCACCTGACTTCTGCCTCAAGCCTCCTATTGTCTTCAGTCCAGCCGTTACACGGCCATCCTAACAGGTTGCAACCACTAAGATTATAACTCCTATTATAATGTTTAGTTTGAGCACTTCATAATGAATCGATGTCAATACAATGTGGTTTTTTTTTGTTTTTTTTTTAATGAATTTATTAGGGCCCGAGCACTTACAGTGCGAAGGTCCTATTGTATCTGTAGGAATTTTTCTTTTTCTTTCTTTTTATTTTTCCGACGAAAGTTGGGCCTTTTTGCCCCCCTAAACGTGCCCCAAAAGTCACCAAATTTTGCATGAAAGCCAGGTCTGGCGATAAATTTGATATTTAATGGTTTGCATTAATGGGCGTGGCCTAATGGCTCAACAGCGCCCCCTAGAAAACTTTGTGCCTCAAGCCCCACAATACAGTTTGACGTACATGAACGAAAATCGGTACACACCTGTATCATGTCACAACTTAAAGAAAAGTCTCTTGGCGCCATGGCCGAAACTGAACAGGAAGTCGGCCATTTTGAATTAATTGTGTAATTTTGCCGCAATTTATGCCATTTCTTCGGCCGCTTCTTGGCCCGAACCGTAACGTGCACCCAGGTGTGTTATACATCAAAATGTGCGTCTCCATCCTGCGACGACGCGCATTACTTTTCTCAGTCAAAAGCGTTACCATAACTTTTCAATGGTTTGATATAAAGAGTCGTGGGTGGTGTCATGTGACTCGGTTTTGAGTCCTTGACCATAATTGCTGCAAATTAGCCCCGCCCCTTCATCTGATTGGTCGATATTTGATAGTTCCTACTTTCTGCCATAACTTTTGAATGGTTATAGAGAGTCGTGGTTGTGTCAGCCGCTAAATGTCCAGGCCTGAAGACATCTAAATGCAAGTCATACAAGCGCTTCCACTGCAGCACGCCTGAACGTGCACAAGGGTGCGAGGGCCCGTTCATCGCTGCTTGCAGCTTTAATTTATTTTTGCAATTTCTCCACATTGGGGAGAGCCAGTTGAGATGATTTGGGCATCTGGTTAGGAAGCCCCCCGGACATTTGCCTAGGGTGGTATTTTCTGATATGTCAAACCAGGCCCAGGCCTTGGGGCAGATCTAGGACATGGGAGAAAGATTACATCTCGAATACTTGGAACAGCTGTAGGGCATGCCTAGAGAGAGGGAGGTCTGGGCATCTTTGCTCAGTACCTTTAGACCCAAAATCAGATCAACAGACTGGATGGATGGATGGATGGATGGTTTCACAATAAATTAGATTAATTGATCGGTAATGGGACATTTGAGTATGAAACAGAAGGTTTCTCAGATGTTTTACGAATCAAAGTTGGTGAAGGGTTCAACATCTTGTGAGAAACTGCATGGTTTATGGAGGAATCAAATGCAGGAAGCCAGGAAGGCAAGAGTGAGAAAAAAGTGCTGCACAAAGCAGGTATTTCAACAAAAGGTGAAATCAAATAAGCAGGGGAACAGGACAATGTCACGGTTTTAGGTTTGATTTTGATTAGTTTCCTGTTTTATTTTGAAAAACTGTGTTTTGTGTTTAGTTACTATTTGTGTGTGTGTGTGTGTGTGTGTGTGTGTGTGTGTGTGTGTGTGTGTGTGTGTGTGTGTGTGTGTGTGTGTGTGTGTGTGTGTGTGTCTTTCTCTTCCTCCGTGCTGGTCCATTTGGGGTTTTCGTTCTGTGGTTTGTTCCTGGTTCTGTGGTTCTGCCAAGTTTGTGCTTTTGGTTTGTATTCCTCTGGATTCCTGTTTGGCAGTGCTCTTTGCTTAATTAAAGTTATTTTTGTTTTGAAACTCCTGCTGCCTCAGTCTTCTGCATTTGGGTCCTGGTAACCCAACCCCAAAGAAACATAAAGGGATGAGCAGTGAAGCACTGAGACAAGAGTATGCAAATTCACAGGCACTGATAAGAGAAAGAAACGTGAAGATAATCAAGACAAACCAAAGGAAGTCCAACAGACAATAAAACTCACCGTCAAAATTAAACAGGTAGTCTAAATGCACAATGGAATAAAAGAGCCAAAAAAAAGCAAGACCAGGTCTCAAAAGAGGAGAACACGGCAAGAATCAAATCAACTCAAAGTGCCACCATGACATTGGTCAAATACTGCAACCTCCATCGTTTATACTGCTCAGGGAGGCTGGAGCCTAAAAACAGCTGGGATTCAAAGAGACTATGATTTAAACCCAAGACAGGGCCTGGCTCGCTCAGTGGGTTGAGTGGGCGCCATTTACAGTGGCTATCGCCCTCGTGCAGGCAGCGCAGGTTTGGGTTCCAGCCTGTTGGTCTTACCCCTCTCTCTCAACCCATTTCCCCCTATTTTCCCAATAAAGGCCACTTGCGCCACAAAAATCTTTTAGAAAAACATCAAGACAGACGGACACAATCACACTTACACCTAACCACTCCGTCAAGGATTGTGTCTTCAAGGTAAAAAAACTAAACAAATATTATCGTATGTTGCATGTAATATTGCTATCATTTGCAGTTCATATTATGATATTTTAGCATCGCAAAACAAACTTTTTTTCTGCTGTAGAAGTCTGCATGCACTGAGGAAGACTTCCCAAGGGCGTCATCAGTGAACACAGTTCAGCGAATTCCCAAAAGCTGGCAAGATGATCCACTAAATGCTAAATAGATATGGAGTGCAGAGGATTTGCAAAACCAGCTATTGTTTTCGTGGAGAGGGGTGTTAAATGCAAATGGTAAACAGTAAAAGCTGACTGATGAATAGAGTTGTTTATTTTGTCAGATGTGTCTCTCGGGACACCAGATTAGAGGCAAAATGGGACTGATGCCTTCGGTTAAAACTGGAGACAAACATGTCAAATACGAGTGATGCTCGTTAGAGTGGAGACGGCAACACAATGATGCATAAATCATACACACTTAGCTTTTACTATTCTTATTTATTTTATATTATTTATTATCAATGAAAAAGATGCGGAAATTAAATATGGCAGTGAAATATAGCCAGCTGGAAAATGTCACGATGGCTGAGGGATTCAGGGATGAAATCCAACATAATAAATGTAATAAAAGCCGTAATTTATAGCTACAATGGGCTGATGAGGGAGCAGCTGAAAAAAATCGCTTTGCACAATGATGTGTATGCAGATCATCAACGTGGGAGAGCAGCGCGAGGGTTTGCAGGTCAGCTATTTCCTATTTTAGGGAGATTTATTTATTTGTTTATTGCATTTATCTGCACAGTTTCAGCAGGCCCAGTTTGTTTTGTTTTCTTTTTAAATCAGATTGGTTATTTTGTGCATATGCAGCTTTCTTGCCTTCCAACTGCACTCCCGTCCCGGCGCTAAATGGATATTGAGGTGTGAAATTGGGAATCACTTGGAGTGCTATGCACTCATCTCCCTTATCAGCTGACCCATTTTTAATGGGATTTCCAGTTCGACACATTCTAGGCCTGTCGGTGCCATTTTGTGTGGCAAACATGTTTGGTCACCGCGCTCAGCGGGCGAGAGGGAGAGTTAAAGACCTTAAAATACGTACTTACACTTATTTACAGGGTGAATGTGCATGCACAGAGCTAACTGAAACACAAACATGTAGACACAGATATTTTTCAACTCTTGAAAACTTAAACATAGGAAAAACACCAACGAATGCACATAAATACAATCATATAGTTATATATCCAACGTACAACCTAGGCATACTGTATAATAAAAACAAAAAAATTATATTTAAAATTTTCTGTATTATTAGGCAATACAATTCTAAAAAGATATTGGATTAACATTAAAAAAGGGTAATAAAATGTATTTTCTTATCTTCTTTTGTGTAAATTCTTATGTTTGTTTCGTGCTTGCAGTATGCTCTAATATATTAATTGAAGACCACTATATCAGAATACTTTATCCCCGAGCAATATGGTTTATGCTTTGTGATGAAACTGTTTTCAAATCTGTTTTCTCTGTGTTTTTATTAAGCTAACCCGTGTGCTTGAGAGCAGCAAATTAGACAGGTAGTGAACAAAGTGAAATGGATCTTTTAGTATGCCGCAGGCTCCTTTTAAGCAGCGGGAACTGTTCAGCTCTGCCAGGGAGGGAAAAGGGCAGCTGATAATCTTCTGGGCGCTGGTGATGACCCCAGGGAGCACTTTTCTCTCAACACCTGCACTGCTGGCTAAACAATACACACATATGGGATGCTAATCAGCTTTCTACAGAGAAACAATAGATGCACACAAGCAGCTTTTGTGAGGACTAATTCTTTTGAGGTGTTGTTGCTCCACATCAGTGTTGTATTTTATGAAGATGCTCAAAAAACAGGAACTTCTTCATACAGTTCTTGCCCATGTACAGGGGTTCAAAGCCTGTCTTTTTCCCCCTCAACTCTGCCATCAGCTTCTTACCCATGGTCATGTTTAGGGACAAGGGTATTTTCTGTGCACTCTACTGGCAGCTGTGGACTAACCCACCCCAGATATTGCTCCTTGGTCCAGACCCGTTTTCTATAGCACTTCAGATGACAGGAGTGAGTGCCACAAGAGGGTCGTCTTCCATGCTGCAGATGGCGTGTTTCTTTGGTGGGCGACAGTTTTATCCTGTATGATAGTGAACGCACAACGAGCACGCGAGCCTTGGAGATCTGTAAGAGAAAAAACAAACAGACACAAGAACAGGCAAGGACATAAACAGCAACCATTTCGGGTCCCTGGGACTGAATCAAAGCTAGGCTACTGCGATTATCTGTCCTCCAAAACTGTGGAGTGAGTATGTAGGCAAGTGAGCAGATGTATATGTCTGTGTAACTGTGTGTGTGTAAGAGTCAAAATGATGCTCTACCTGAACTGTAACTATAGTGGAGGAGGGAGGGCGCAACCCCGCCACCCGAGAGACCAGAACCCCCCGCTAGCAAGGCCTGCCCCCTCCCAGCGGCGACCGAGGGAACTCGCGGGCGGGGCCCCCACGACCACAGGAAGAGGCAGCAAGGGAACCCACGATGATGGACCGGGACCCAGCCGAGCACCACCCGGCATGGGCCGATCATACGGCCAGGAGGTCCACACCCTCCAGGCCAACGACCCCCGAGAGAGGCCAGCCTGCCCGGAGAGACGGGGCCATCCCGACCGTCAACGCCGGCGGGCCGGCACTCGCCCCTACTAAAGCGGCCCTCCAGAACAAAAGGAGCGCCCCACTGCAGGGCAGCGGGGGGGACCGGAGACGGGCCCGGAGAGAGGGAACCCCCCGACAAGGCGACACCCACGCGGGCCCGACAACGGAGGGCCCCAGACCCAGGCATCCCATTCATCCATCCATCCATCCATCCATCCATTTTCTATAATAGTAATAATAATAATACTATAATAATAATCTGTGCTGTAGTCGGTATGCATGACTGAAAAATGTTTGCTGTCTTTAACCCAGCAATACTTGGCTTAACAAACATTCTGGCAGTGAACATCCCCTCTGGTGAAAAAAGCCCAACCAGTGCCTGCACTTCCTCCGCAGGTTAAAGAGGGCCCACCTGAGAATAGCTGTCCTCACCAGCTTCTGCAGAGGAACAATAGAGAATGTACTAACCAGAGGCATCATGAAAGCAGCAGCGTCTCGGACAGGAAGGCATTAAGGAAGGTAGTGAGGACTGCAGAGAAAATAAGTGGTGTCACTCTACCACCCATCAGTGACCTGGCAGAATATCGCCGCCTATTCAGGGCAAACAGGATCATACAAGACATCTCACTACCCTTTAACAATCTGTTGTCTCTCCTGCCTTCAGAGTGACAGAACTGAAGCCTGAGGTGCAAAACAGGCAGATTCAGGGCCAGCTTTTACCCAACTACCCAATCTATCTATCTATCTATCTATCTATCTATCTATCTATCTATCTATCTATCTATCTATCTATCTATCTATCTATCTATCTATCTATCTATCTATCTATCTATCTATCTATCTATCTATCTATCTATCTATCTATCTATCTATCTATCTATCTATCTATCTGTCTGTCTAGGAATTCGCTCTGTGTCACTTCTGTGAAAACCGCTGAATTACTGACCTGTCAAAGCAAGTACGCTTTGTTCAGTAACTTGACTCATCTTTGTCAAAAAACTGTCTTTATACTTGTTACTGTTGTCATTTTTATTTCAACAGGTGCCAACTGAGATGGACCATGTTTTGCACATGAGTGATGTTGGAGTTAAGGTAGGGTGGGGTGACGGACTCGGACAGGAACTGCGTGAATTCTGTCATTAAGACCCACCAGCTGCTCCACACAGTCCCTTAGCACCTGGGCTGAGATGCCTGAGAGGATATTTTTACTAAAAGATAAACTGTCCGTCCCTCATTAGTGCACAACATTCACCTGGAAAATGCAGGTTACCAAATGGGCAACACACGCACCATTACCTAGATGGAACATCACCTGGACAGTTTGATTTAAAAAAAGTGAAAGGTCGCTGAACAGCTGGTGTACTTTTTGGGTAGGATTTTGAAATGGATGGCTCTCCATAAAGGTTTGAGGGAACAGCAGCAACAGGTTGGTGGGCAGAATAAGAAAAGTGTAATTATAGAACCCATTCAATTTATTGAGAAAAAACAAGCTCTTAGGCCATTTTAAAACCGTGAGTTGTTTCGTGTTTCCTAATTTCAAACTGTACAATTTTAAAGAGCATAGAAAACTGTTCAGCTGATAGGTGCCGAAGTGGGACTTGTAATGTTCCATTACATAAATTTAAGTCATCCTACTCCTGCGGTTTAATTTTCTCTTCGTCCACACCTTGTGGGTGCGTTGAGCCAGATAATGAATCTGCAACCACATTTCTAAATAATGCATCTGAGCACGGATTCAGTATGTTTATTTCTCAGCTGGGCCTGGCTTCATCACATGAGCAACAAGCTGCGATAGCTGAATGCATCATGTAAATGCTTTAACCAATAAATAGTGCATGTAAGTTCACCATATATGAATATGAATCAACTTCAGAGTAACTACTTGGCTCAAATTGCAAACCTGTAAGTGAAAAGAAACCAAGCAGGTACACATTTGATACATTACAGTTGAGATCCTCCTGAATACTGAGAGTGCCATGTCCTAGAGAAGGAACAACAGATAACATAAAGTAGATGCAGAGAGACTGAACAGCAGCCTTGTAGCTCACAGGCTGTCATAAGGCAGCAAAATATGATGCCCTTCATCGTGATTTTCTGTGACACAAGAACTATTCCATGGTAAAGTGGTAAAATGGGCAAGATTAGTCTGGGTGTTTAATCCTGCCCTGCATCTTTTCTATGCTGTACAGAAAATAACACAACTGTGATAATGTTTCCATAGACCCTCTATGAAATACAAAGTATGCAGCCATACTTTGGAGGCTGAAAAATGTAACACTCAAGAAGCTAAAAGACTGAGACCACATATTCCTGAATTCATGCAATTAGAGCTGTATATTAACTTTGATTTAAACCAGATTGGAGCCATCAAATATCAAGAGCATGTTACAAGGTTACCCCGGTCTCAGTGAACGCATTGATGTGCAGCAACATAGACGCTTAATTTCAGAGAATGTGACCAAAAGTGAAAAAATAAATACATGTCAGAGGTCTCTCCTTCTGAGACTAAGTAGACTAACTGTTAGCCTAGCATTGGAGCACAAATCTAACAGCTAATCAGAGTACCCCATAAGAATTCCTTACTGATTCTTTAAACTAGATCTTCTTCCAGGCAAAAAGCCTGTTAATTTTCAAAATTGCAAAGCATTTGGAGATAGAAAATGTGACCGTTCCAAACTTTGAAAAAAAACATTCACCCTTGCCGCCATTCATGCTCATTTGCACTGAACAGAATTCTTCAGAATCTTTAGTCTTTTTCTTCCATCTGTGGCAGCTGTCTTTTGTGTTTCAGATTAAATATCCAAATTGCTAACAAGCCAAGTGTGACTTGCCCTTTATGCCCTATAAGAAACGCTGCCCGCTAACATGGCCAACTTTCATGCGTACTGCCTCTTTAGTGATGATGATCACAGATTTCCCCAAAGATGCCACGTTTCAGAATGAATGCTCGGATGGATTTTGGCACTCTTATGCCATGTTGGACAGCAACGTTGTCACCATTGACTTTACTGCACCATAGGATCACAACACGCTAAATACTCAGCTTTGTTCCAGACTCACCATGCTTTTAATAATCGCCACTCATCAATGAGCTGAGCCGGCTTTAACATTTTGGTCGCATTCAGATAGATGACCTTCATGCTATATTAGCAGGTTCCATCATCGATTTTAAGGGCTAAATGAGTGCTGTGACCCCTGTCTACTGTATGTAATGTCCTATTCATGCGACACTAGTATTAGTTGAGGGCTTGCAGTAATTTAAAATTAACACCCTGATGTCTATGTTTTGTCTCACAGCCTTTTGATTAGATAAAAGTTTTTTTTTTTTTTTAGTTAAATTCACTGACATTAATGCCTGGATATGTCATAAAACCTTGCAGTCGTCTTTAGTGTGACAATAGCATGAGTCGTGCTTTTAGCATAAAATTTGAATCATTATGTGGATCTGTGGCTTCTTTGTGCACAGTTTTGCAGAAATATTAACTTAAAGGTGTCTGATACAGTCTGGGTTTGAACGTGAATGGGACGTGTGTTGAAGCTGCTGTTGGTGACAGCAAATGGAGCAGTAATTGTGGAGTTTTCACTGTAGGGAAATGATTAATCAATAAGTTCACTGCAGCTGCCATCATTTTAATGGGAACAAAACAAAAAAGGTGGCTGCCATTTACTGAGAAAAAAAGGGCTTGCAGCGACAGAATCAATAAATTATTGTAATGTGCATTTTTCATAGGATTCAAATGATGCCATGATTTTTGTGTTTACTGAAATATGGTAGGTTGTTTGGAAATGTAACTCTAACAAATGTAGACATGACACATTTGCAGTGGATTAATATCACAGAATTTCTCTGTAATTGTTGCACATTATAGCTCGTTCCAATGCAATACTAGTCTTGACTTAATGGGGCATAAGACATCCATTATTACTCCACACAGCTCCAAATAAGGGAAAATTTAAAAAAGAAATGAATTGGGAACTTTTCAGGTAAACAAATGCCTCCTTACACAAACAAAAATATTTCTAAGCAATTTGTGCAGAATGATTATTGAGTTCCAGTAGGCGATTATTTTAGGGAAGGTTCCCAAAGTGGAGGCTGGGATAGTTTTATAGGGCCCCGAACAGGCCTTTTGTCTCCATTGTCAGTAGTGGCCCAACAACGAGAATTGTTAGGAACTTATATGGGCCTTAAACACGCCACCATGTGGAGCGGTACTTTGTTTACTCACTGGATCCTACCAGCTCCACTACTTTAACAGAAACCCAGCAGCTGAAGAGAACGAAGAGGAATTTAGCCCTGTTACAATTCCAGTGACCTTGGTTGTACTCTGGACCCGCTAATGGAAACACTCATATGGTTAAGCCACGTTTCTGTTCGCTCCCTGAATAGTCTCAAAACATAAATATGCATACGTTTATACGTGAATATGCTTAATAAGACCACGTAATTTAAAAAATGAGCTTTGAGCAACAATGTGTTGCATGGGCATATTTTTGGACCTAGTTGGCCCTTTTGTGTGAATAGTTCAGTCAGTACAGTAACACTTTTATTCACTAGCTCCTAAAAATGTGGGTTCCACATTTCCTAAATATTAGATTACCTATGTTTTTTTCTGTCTCCAAGCAATTTTGTCAGCACACTCCACTGGAGAACAGTTAAACAATAAGTCTTGAAGGCTGCATTCACAGTTTTAATTACAGAACAAAGTGGCATGTTGCCACACGGTGCTGCAAAGCCTTAAAGCTATACCTCCTGAGATCAATAGCAGAACCTGAAGCAAAATGACAGTGAGCCTCTCTAATCCTCTGCTCTAATCCACCACTACTGAATGCAACTTGCCTGCTTTTAGCAAAGGTGCATTGCTCGCCAAAGCACCTCATTCAGCAGATATGGCAGCCAGTGTGTCATGATAAAGAGGAGAACTGGTTCCTGGGCTGTGCAGAAATGTACCATATTCAGGGAAAGCTTATGATCCATTCTGGTTTGCATGAAAGGGATTATAAATTCTGTGATAGTTTCTGTGAGATTCTTACACTGATATAGTCCTCGGAGTGGGGAAAATGTCTCTGCTCATATTTTTAATGTAAGGCCTATGTACTGTAAAATGGATTTAATGTCATTGCAAAAAGGAATAAAATAATGAAATTATCCTTAAGGTTAAAATAAGTGATTTACAGTCATGTGCAAAGGTTAAAATCCCCTCAGATCCCATGTTTTTTTGAGAAAGAACATATTAACATCATCTGATCGTAGCTGCTCTCAGTATTAAGGACTGCAATCACATTTTAAGTTCCAACACAAAACATTGAAATCATCTGATTGTGGTTGTTCTTTGTATTAAGGACTACTACCTAAATGAACCATAACGTTTAATTCTTTCACACTTTGCTATTGTTATTTGAAAAAAATAATTTCAAAAGTAGGCAATACCAAGTATCCCTTACTGCTTTCATATGATTTAAGACTTGAGAACTGATCTGGCCTTGATATAAGCAGGTGTTTTGATTTTTTACTGGTTTGTAGCATTAAAGTGTGTGTCAATGCAGATTGAGAGAGAAACATGTGAGCATGGTCTTAGAAAAGCAGCTATTGTTACTCAAAAATCTAAAAAAGGGTTAGAGAACCATTTCCAAACCGTGTACATTTCATGTGTTACAGTGGGAAAGATCATTGTCAAGTAGAAAGCCTTCAAGACAGTGGCTCATCTGCCAGGAGAGGGCGTCCCAGCAAACTCACAGCAAAAACTGAAGTGCGGTTTGTTTTGGTGAAATCCTCTTGTGTAAAAAGAACGTGGAAGCTTGACTGAAGTTAACAAAACTGTATCTGAACTAACCCCAAGACTTGTGGAAGCATGTCCCTTGGACTGCTGAGACCGAACTGGGCTACGTTCACACTGCAGTTCCCAAGTGACCCAAATCCGATTTTTTGCTCATATGTGACTCAGATCCGATTTGTTTATGACAGTGTGAACAGCACAAGTCACATGGAATCTGATCTTTTCAAATCAGATTCAGGTCGCTTCCATATGTGGTTCTAAATCGGATACAGGTCTGATGTTTTGCAATGCGACCTCAGTGTGAACAGCCAGGTCGGAATTAATGCGACTTTGACGTCACACGCAGAGCCCCGAGCCGCGGGGAGAGACCGTTTTATAATACATCCATGGGAGAGACACGGGAGACGGCGGGGGAGACACGGGAGACGGCGGGGGTCCCTCCGACCGCCCCCGCCTCTCCTCCTCCCCTCCCCACCGCTCACCTCTTTATACGACCTCAGATCAGACGAGACAACCCGCTGAATTTAAGCATATTACTAAATAAAGAAGCTAAGGATTCAAATCAGTGAAGCGGTCGTGGTCGCATAACCTGCCCGTTTTACAACGAGCTGGACCGTGTGTTAGGTGATAAACCCAGCTGAACGCCGGAGAGCAGAGCTGACACTCCGGGGAGCGGAGCTAGAGCCCTGCTATAGCGGGACTGTTTTCTTCATCCCGCTCCCGCTGCATTTCTGACCATTACCCGCACCCGCAACGTGTGTGTGTTCCACTCCCGCCCGCGCCCGCAGTGTTTTCATCCGCTCCCGCAAAACTCTGAGAATTCATGCCCGCATAATGATAGAGATGCAAGAGAAACGTCCTTGACAAATCTATCTGATTTAATGTTAACATGATAATTGTGGAGCTTGATGGATAATTGGCAGTTCATAGGCACCTGTTAGATGCAAATCCATCATTGTCATCATCACACGCCTCTGCGCATGCGGGTCAGTTCAGGGCCGCGATGCGTTCACACTCGAGTCGGATATAGGACACATTTTAAAAGATAATGTGAACAGCCACACAAAAAAATCGGATATGGGAAAAAATCGGAATTGAGCATTAAGGACTGCAGTGTGAACGTAGCCCTGGAGTCATTTGGTCTCTATTACGAGTGCCATGTTTGGCTAGAAAAAAAGTATGTCAGCAGAAACACCACTCACCCTGGGTCAGGCAAGGTGGTGGACAGTGGCGTCTTGTCAACAGGGGGCGCTAGGGCGCCGCCCACATTAAAATTACAGGGAAAAAAAAATAAAAATATATATATATATATAGACACAGTACACATAAATTACGTGATAAAAAGTAATTATCACATCTGTGCAGTCATAAAATGTGTCTGACTTAATTTTTCAAGCCTTCCCATCCCATACTGGGTTTATTCAAAGTTGTTTTTTGTACACACCGAAATACATAGGTTTCAATGGTGAGGGGCACCAGCCAAATGAGTGTGTATTGCATGTTCTTAAACTTTTCTTCCATGTGACTTCATGCTGGTCTCTAATTGGTTACTCAAAGACTCTCCACCGGGCGCAGCTCTCTGCGCCTGTGGCCAATCAGCGTGTTTTCTGTCATTCTTCATCCAATCTGATTCATTCATGAGCTGTCAATCAAAGTAACACCCCTGACAGTGTAGACACACGACTGCATCTGTCACCGCTACAAACGGAGTCACAGCCATAGACATCTATCCATATCCGCCCCATGGAGCTACTGCGATACGTCAACGACGCCGCCATATTGGATGTGGCAAGACTGCACTGTAAACTAATACAAGTAAATGGACTTATTTTCATTAAGCGCCCTTCTACAAAGAAATGTACGTTTTACGTCTCATTTATTCATTTACACATTCAATTCAATTCAATTCAATTTTATTTATATAGCGTCTAATACAACAGATGTTGTCTCTAGACGCTTTCCAGAGATCCAGAAAATGAACATAAACATAAACATAAACATAAACATAAACCCCCGAGCAATTATTATATAAACAATGGCAGGTAAAACCTCCCATAGTGGGAGAAAAGCCTTAAGCCAAACAGTGGCAAGGAAAAACTCCCCTTTAGGAGGGAAGAAACCTTGAGCAGGACCAGGCTAATAAGGGGGGACCCTCCTGCCGAAGGCCAGACTGGGGGAGTCAGGGACGTCAACAGCACACAGCAGGCAGGTGGAAGCAGCAGCGGGATGACCAGAGGTGGGGGGGGGGGGGGGCGTCAGCAGCACATGTACTAATATACTTGGGAAACAGTTAGGCACCAAATATAATGTATTTAATTTTCTGAGATGGCAAAAATAAGAACTTTATTGATCCCACATAGGAGTAATTCATGTATATCAGCTATAGAGAACAAGGTAGTGCGAAAAACAATATATATCCCCCCCTCACAAAAATAAGAAAAATAGAGAAACATATTTTCTCATCAACAAAACAAATTTAAAATGTTTTAAATAACAAAATAACATATTTTAACAATTTTTCAGACAATATCTGTCAATATCTCTATATAATAACTGAAAAAATCTGAAAAATGGTTCAAATATGTTATTTTGTTACTTGAAAATTTTTAAATATGTTTATGTAAAATTGCTACATGTATATGTAGTATATGTGGTGAAAATAACAAAAAAATGTATGTTCAAGTAAGAGTTTATAGTTGTGTTGTAATCTCCACTCGCCAGTGCGCCCCCCCAAAATCTTTTATCACCAGCCGCCACTGGTGGTGGAGGCTGCTCTACAGCCACAGGACCTGAGCACCTTACACTTACTGAGTGGACCATGAACTCCTCGGTGGACCACGGTATTCTGGAGGCAAACGTGGGGCTATCGGTCCGATCGTGAAAGCTGGCTCAAAAATGGGTCACACTACAAAATCTACATCAAGATGACAGAAAAACAGAAGAAGCAAAGGGTTTGGAACGACTTTGTCAGAGTTTATCCCAAAATGCACAAACTCTAAACACCTAAAATTATAAACTGAAGCAATGTTCGACAAGTAGAATCGGTTATAATTCCCCTTAATGATGTTAGACACTGATAAAGTCAAAGAGGGAATACATTTTTTTATTTTTCTTGTTCTTTTCACTCAACATTACAGCATAGATGGAAGACTTCAGCTCTGCTCTAAGCATAATGAATGACTGACATGATCTCTGGTCCACTTCAACTTATTTGATTACGGAGGCTTTTATTCCCAGGGTAATCGTGCTGACTGGCGGGGAATGGTTTTTATGTTGCGCAGAGAGAATCCTCCGACCTACCGTCCTCTAATAGCAGGAGCTCAAATTGGCAATGTCTTTCAAGATGGTTGCATAAAATTAAATGCACGAATGTTCCAAACTAAATCTGCACGATAATGGCTTACATTTGAGTGATTATTTCAGTGAGAGATGGAATGACAAGGGTTCATTTGTGTAGATTAAAAATGCCATTTAAGAGTATTCTTTCCAAAAATAAGCTGAAAGTGTGATCAGGGAATACGTCTATTTGTTTAGAGCAGTTAATGGGAAAGCAGAGGAAAAACACACCTAAATCTGCTTGTCTAACATTTTCAAAAATACAAACTGACAAAAGATGAGATTAGAAGACAGGAGATGGGATTTCAGTTTATGAGTTTGAAAAACAAATAGTTATTCTTCTTTTGAATGTACCAAGACTCATAAGCTGCAGCATGTTCTCTTTTCTGTCCTGCCAAAGATCACAATAATGAGGCTAATACTGGAATATGTAGGGGAGATTTGATCTACTTGTTTCTGCCCTCTGGCCCTGAGTTGCCTGAAGCTACAATTACTCACTTGCAAATGGCTTCTTACATCTCTTTTTAAATATTTTTTTTTACAGTATTTATTGGTTGGCTGTACATTCCCATTACCACACACACACACACACACACACACACACACACACACATAAAATGAGACTTTAGTGTGCGAGGGATGTTCAACTTCAAGACGAGAAGCATCAGTAAGCATAACAGAAACCTTACGAGAGACGCTTACCCAAAGCTAAGCTGAAAACGTGACTTTGTGCAGCTCTGATAATTCAAAAAATTCACCCCTCTTTGGCAATGACATTGGAGACCATTAAAATTGAAATTGCTGGGATCATTTGAGGTGTGTGTGTGTGTGTGTGTATTTTTCTGATAAAATACCACACAAACGTTAACATTCTTGGGTAATATACATGGATTAAAGAGTACTCAAAGAAGTTTAAAACACAAGCTTACAGGTCAGTTCACTGTAGCCACAGCAGTCAGAACTCTCTTAAGGTCTTTCAAAGGTAATATAGCTTTACTATCTAATGAACACAGAACTTTTACTAGTCAGGTTTCTATCAACATTCTTTGATATGCTCTTTGAAGTTGGGCTTCAGAGAAAGTTTCTCAGGTCTTATGCCTGCTTGAGGTGGTTTATGCCTTCTCCAAAAAGAGCCGTGGCTCAAAAACCTAACGGGGTGAGTTCTGACCAGCGGTTAAAGAGGGATTTCTTATGTAAGGAGTACTTTACCTTCAAGGTTGCAGTCTGTGTACTGTGTTTTCACACAGGCTGCAAGATCTGGCATCTTTTGACAAACTGTAAATGAAAAGGTGACACGTTGGTCTGTTCTGCACCAGAACAATGTCTCACCAGTCAGCCGTAGACACGACTAGCAGCTTGTGAAGCCAATAAGATGTGAGAGGGGAAGGGGAGCTATAATGCTTGAAGGAATAAAAGTGGACAGTTGACCCTTCTCTCACAAAATCAGACATCTATTGCACTCAACATGTTCTTCTTGTCTTTGTGCTTGTAGAAGTCTTCTGTTTGGGCTTTTTGGCGTATTTCTTAAAAGAAATGTGAGAATCTCAGCTTAATGAATCATTTACTTCTTTAATCAGTTAATCAGTAGCCTAAACTTTGACTGACAATGATGGTGTCTTTTACTTTCTAGTACAGCAGAAACGCCAGTTGCTCATGAGCTTTAGCGCACTTATCTTTAACTTTGATGGTATTTTCAGTTGTAATGTTTGCCCTTAATAGTTTACAAAAGCTTTGTTCTGCTCAACGTCATGTGTGAAACTTTAGGTGTTGACATTTTGTTTTGTTACAGTTTCATGTGCATGGGAGACAACTGTTCCATCTCCCTGGGGTTAGATCATATAAATATAGATGTAAACACAACTGCACATCATCCACAATTTTCTGAAGAATCAGTATGAAGCCAAATTCTCGGGGCTCTGATTGACGGCATGTCGGCCAAACCTGGCCCCCCCCAAATGCCCATTTTTAGCCCTTTTGGGCAGGATGAGCAAGCCACGACTTAGTTATTTTAGTTTGGCTTAGAACAGGGGTCGGCAACCCAAAATGTTGAAAGAGCCATATTGGACCAAAAACACAAAAAACGAATATGTCTGGAGCTGCAAAAAATGAAAGGTCTTGTATAAACCTTAGAATGAAGACAAATGGTGAAAGGAGAAATGTCGAAAAAAAAGTCAAAATGTGGAGATTAATGTTGAAGTACAATCTCGAGAAAAAAGTTCAAATGTTGAGAAAAAAATCGAAATGTCGAGAAAAAAGCAGAAATGTCGAGATTAAAAAGGAAAGGAAAAAATGAAGAAAAAAAGAGGAAAAAAAGGAAAGAAAGAAGAAAAAGAAAAAAAGAAAAGAAAAGAAAGAAAAAAAGGAAAAAAAGAGAAAAAAGAGAAAAAGAGAGAAAATAAAGACAAAGAAAGAGAAAAAAGGAAGAAAAAAAGAAGAAAAAAGGGAAAAAAAACAAGAAAAGAAAGAAAAAGAGGAAAAAAAAGAGAAAAAAAAGAAAGAGAAAAAAAGAGAAAAAAAGGAAGAAAAAAAAGAAGAAAAAGGGGAAAAAAAGGTAAAACATTTTTGAAAAAGCTCCAGGAGCCACTAGGGTGGCGCTAAAGAGCCGCATGCGGCTCTAGAGCCGCGGGTTGCGGACCCCTGGCTTAGAACATGTTCTCATTTCAGCTGTCGCTACGGAAACAACATACAAAATGAGTGCCGTCGAAGATCAAACCAGGGTTAGGGGGTTAGGGGAACCTACTTAGCAGCCTTCTCTCCTGGACTGATTGAGAGCAACTCAAAGCTGGGCGGTCCGTTAAAAAAGCAAAACTCAAGGGATTATGCACTCTTAGCTTTTAATTCACACTTCAGATATTAAACTCACCCAAAATGCTGACTGCTAAGAAGCTAAAGTGATGACAGCTGTTAACACCACGGATCACCAGAAAAACTGCTTGGATCTCTTCTTAGCTCATCCCACAACACAAACAAAACAGTTGTGATTAGATATTTTTTGTCTAATTTTGTAATTATTTTCATCCTCTAAAATTCTTCTTTTTTTATTTAGATAGTGGTTAATTTTGATCCAAACGACGCTATAAAAACACTGGAAACCTTGCTGCCACCCTGGGCTTTGGCAGTCTAACTGCACAAAGATGCACAAAGACAGAGAGGGAGAGAGCAGTTCAGGACACTGATTGGTCCAAATGGATGGCTTTGAGCCTGAGAAGATAGCTTGTCATGTGATCATGAGCTCAGAAATCTTTTAAGAATCAAACTCCTTCACTAAAAAAGAGGAGACAGCCTTCTCAGCCCAAGCGCACCACTCCAAGACAGCAGGCTGTTCTGGAAATCTTGAAATGATCCCAGATGGGAAATATGTAGTGGAATCACACTTTTAAATATTCATCAGACGCTGACAAACATGTTCCCTGATGCAAAATACATCTTGAGGAGATAAAAAAGGGAACTGCAACAGACTAATGGACGACACATTTTGACAAAGAAAAAAGGTTACTGTTATTTTTGGCTGCCACAACACAAAGCTGAGAAGTGGCAACTGGCGTTTCAGCAAATGCACAAACATGACATGTGTTCCATTAATAATGACAGAGCCCTCCAGTGGGGAATTGTACTGTAATGAGGATTTTTCACCCTCAGCATTGAAGGAGGAAAGTGTTTTTCTCAGACGTCTGGATGGCATTCCTGGGTTCCAGCTATTCAAGCCTTGCTCATGGCATTGTCACGTTACAAGAAATATACACTCCACTGATAACACAAAACATGTCACACATAGCGCAACCCACAAGAAACGGTTTCTTCAGACAGGGAACAACAGAAATGACTGTGTGTGAATGTTTTTTGTCTAATTTTATAATATATATTTTTTTAAACACGTCTGCATGTATTTTGCTCGCTCTTGGCGGTTACTTCCAGTAACACCAATAAAGAAAAACAGAAGTGAAACCAGCTGACTATGATGATGATGACTTAGACTCATGGCAGCATTGCATCACCAACAAGTTCATGGAGTTAAACTGGTGTGGCACAATTTTTAAAAAGTCTGCAGGCCAAACATAGTTTTATGATGCTGTTTATCCCGACTGTGGTACACGGCGATCCGGTCTCTTCCTTCCGTCTTCTCCTAAGTACTCTATTATAGAGCTGCCACTGTGTTGTAACTCTCCATTCTCCAATGATTCATGAATGGCCATTTTCTTTGCCCAGCAAAGCTATTAAGATCTAGCCACTGGGCTTGGCATCGAACTCTGCACTCGTCTCATTGTCTGTGAAGAGAGTAATATCACCAACTCTCATTTTGATAACTCTGATCAGCAAATTTAAAGTGCAGGATGAAGCCTAACCGACACCTGCAGGAAGTGTGTATGGAAGACAGCGTGATGTAAATTCCACAGTGATCTTCCAGTTGTGCTGCAATAACCATTTATATTCAGGAAACTCACATTAGAAATGCATAGACTGACTAGAGTTCACTTTTATATCTTTGACTCATCCTGCTGTCTGGATCTTTGAAACTTCAGGAGGGAAGAAAGAGTGAGGCGGAACTGAACAGTGATAACACATATATTTATCTTGAAATTAGCCAAAAACAGTGACATTACGCTAAACATGTCAGACAAACAATCAGAAGACGTTATCCTTTTTTAATTGACTTCAACATTAAGAGAGTTTGACCCAAAGAAAGTTCAGTTTTTGTCTCTTAAACTTTCATTCGTAAAATCTATTCCTGTTTGAGACCCTTGACACAATCTATAAAACTCTGGACGAGGGGCAGTTTAGAGCTGATAAAGAAGCTAATAAAAGGAATAAAGCCATGTGACCTGATGATTTGATACATATATATATATTCACAAGGGACAGTGCAGCTCAGTCAAGAAATGTTCATTAATCTGTGATTATATTTGCCCATTAGTGACCTCAATATTTAAAACCTTCTATGGATTCATAATGGACAAATGAATGCCGTTCAGTTTTGATTTGACCATGAAAACATGGAAATGAGTTCTATAAAGGATCAGAGAGAGCAGGCCCCAGGCATTTCATAGTTAACTTGCATAAATAATTTTTTAATGTTCTGTTTAGAGTAAAAATATATTTTTTAAATTGCAATAATAATGGAGCCGACAGTTATCCTCGCTTTCAACAACTGGTGTACAATTCTTGTACTATAATTTGTCAAAAACATAGCCAGAAAGCCTTGAGGGGGTAACTTTGGCCCAAAAAACGTATGTTGATCTGTGAAATTCTAACACGCAATAATGTCCAATTGAACATCCCCTGTGTTTGTGCAGGGACATATACTGGTTAAAAATAAACATAAAAAACACCTTGTTTTTATTGCTTGATTTCACATCCATGGCAACTCTGAGGGGGGAACATTTTTTTGTATCACATCAGCTGAATTTATTAAGCAATGTTTTTTTTCCTCACATGGGTCAACTGGAAGAGCTGGCAGCCACAGTAAATTTTGATTGACATATGATGGCTTTGAGATCAATTTGTCAGCTCGCCGTATGAGGCCAAAGTAAATATTACATGATCTTTTTTTTCAGCTTAAAGTCTATGGAAAAAAGAAACTTTAAAGGCGCAAGTTTCCTTGTCTTTGTGCTTTCTTTACTTTGTAGTTTCTTGTAGTTGCCTTGAATTTGTTTATTAGCTGCTAAGTTCATTTTTGACTCTCCTCTGTTCCTCTGTTTAGAAATGGTCAGGACTTCAGACTGAAGTTGTATCGGTAGACCATTGTAAAAAGGGGCATTTCCCCTCCCCCTCCCATCTCCTTCCCTCATGGGCTGTATTCATGTTGTCCCTCACTTTTACAAAAGGCCCAACTTTGCCTGAATGTCAGTTTACACTTGAGAAAAGTGACATCTCTGTCTTATTTCTTTTTTAAGAAAAAGAAGCTGTGAATATCTTGTGCTTGTGTGTATTTTCCCATTAATCATTCCAATGGTGATCTCTTGAAATGGTCTTGCTGATGAGCTGTAACAATGATGAATAAGTGGATCTGTCTTAAGCTGTCCTCTTGACATGTGACCTCATCTCATCAGATGGAAATGGATAGGACTGGGTTGTTGATGATGAATGCTCTTAGAAAGACTTTTAGTATAGACTGGTAATGGAACTGGAAATAACTATGAAAGGGAGATAAATATATACTTGAAGAAAAAGGAAAAATAAATGCTTGTATAAGTTATATAAGAATTAATATGCAGACCAGACATGGTGTGAATTTCAAGCACACCCCTGAAAAGAGTTATGTTGCTGACTAATATGTTGCAAAGCTAGCTGGAATAGTTCAGCTTGCGGTTGAAACCAGCAAGCTTCACATGATGCAGAGGCAGCACTTCTAATGCATGAAGTTCTTTTGAAAAAGCATATTTTTATGTTGCGAGCTCTGCGAAAGAAAAAAAGGGCAGCTGAAAAAAAGAACAGTAAATTGGGAGAAAGTGGATGATGTTGGCTGTACAGTTGCTCTGCAAATCAGCAACGGAGATTTTTCTCCATCAAAAACACCTGCAGCGGTGACTTCAAACACATGCAAATAAACTCAGTTTGAATTCCTTTGTGGATATAGTAGAAGGTTTGGGGGATATTTGCATTTCTCAAGGGTTTCATTGAACAATGAATAGTTGCAGGCAAAAGACAATGGCTGAGCGGTAATATCATTAGCTGTTTTCAGGGAGAGAAAAACACATTATCATGAAAATCCAGACCAATCATGAGAAGAAAAAAAAAACACCCATTACCCTGGGAAAAGACACCACAAAATAAATGTCAGATCATAAAATAATATGTTTTCATGAAAAGACTGAACTCATTATCCAACCAGATCCTTTCATATTCCTTTTTATGTTATTTCTTAATCCAAAAAAATTTAAATAAAAAAAAGCTGAGCAGAGCCTTTTTTTTCTTGAATATCATTCAATCATCAAGCTGGAAGTTTGCTGAGGCATATCAGCGCAAATTAGATGCCCCGTTGAGTAAACAGAGCTGATTAGAGTTATGGCCTCCCCTGGTTTTTTATTTAAAACACAGACTTGAGCACATCTTCAGAATTAAATAAAAACAACACAAGCATGCCAAGTCAGAATGGTAGAATGAGATAACAAGATTATCCAGGATAGTCTATGTCATAATGTATTACCTTGGTTGTTTTCTTCTTTCATTTATAAAACGTCAAATAACAATGTCGGGAAGAATCTAAAAGAAAGCCAATGTGGAAGTGACTTAAAACTTCCACAGTCCTGCACCACCACCTCATGACTCACCGCTAACACACAGACACATAGGAGCACATCTCACTCACCCCCACCCACCACATACACCAACACCACACACACCTGTACAGCACCACCACCACCCCTGTCACCAGAATCTCTGGACACCCACATTATCAAAACCATAATTTCACACAGAAAAACAAAGCACAGCAATGTTTTTAGATCCAGCTATGTTTTTAATGTTCCATTAAAACGTCATGATGAGCGCGCGTTCGGCACAGACATCAAGATGGCTGTGCTGAACGTGCGCTCTCTTTTAAACAAATCTTTTATTATAAATGACTTGATTTTAGACAGGAAATTGGACTGTATTCTCCTTACAGAGACATGGCTTGGCACAGATGCACCTGTTGTTCTCACTGAGGCCTCCCCACCAGATTTTAACTTTCTATTTTCTACCAGGGGGGACAGGAGAGGGGGCGGAACTGCATCAATAACAAAAATCACTATGTCATCCAATGCAGTTCCTTTTAACAGCTACTCATCGTTTGAATATCATGCTTTTGTTTTTAGCAACCCCCCAATTCTTTGCATAACAGTCTACAGACCCCCCCAGTATTCCACCTGTTTTATCAGCCAATTCTCTGAACTTTTATCAATTATTCACACCTCCTACAACAGGATCTTAATAACTGGTGATTTTAATCTGCACTTAGACAACATCTCAGACCCAGTATCTAGAGAATTTTTAAACCTTTTAAACTGTCTAGATTTTAAGCAACATGTCACACAGCCGACCCACAGCAGAGGGCGCACCCTGGACCTGGTCATAACCTACGGCCTGTCCCTGGGTGCGTGCTCTGTTGTGGACCTGGCTGTGTCTGACCATTTCTGCGTGTTTTTTAACATCACCAGTTTTAACCAGCGGGAGGCCCCGGTGAGAACGGTGAGGAAGCGTAACCTAACTCCTGAAGTGGCTGCAAATTTTATCCAGATTTTACAGAACACTCCTGCAGAGATTTTACCAGCACCCTGTGATTTTATCGTTGACAATTTTAACAAAATACTCAAAACAACGCTGGACTCAGTGGCTCCGATTTTAACCAAAAGAATTAGCAGAAAACCTACACCCCCATGGAGAACTGAGGAAATAAAGAAACTAAAAAGAAACTGCAGGAGTGCTGAAAGGAGATGGAGGAAATCAAAATTAACCATACACTATGAAATTTTATGCCAACTCCTTAAAAACTACAATAATACTATTAAAAAAGCAAGAACTTCACATTTCAAAAACTTAATTTTAAATAACAAAAACAATTCCAAATTCTTATTCTCCACAATAGATTTTTTAACAAATGGAAACCCTGACAGATCCCATAAAACAGCAACAGACCATTACTGTGAGGATTTTGCAGACCACTTCAGGGGTAAAATTGATGACATTAGATCCAGTCTTTTATCTCAACAGATTTTAACTCTTAACACACCTGGATCAGTGCTTTTACCTGAGGAAACACTGGAGAGTTTTGCCTTGGTTGATGCGGGGACACTTTGTAGAGTTTTCTCCAAGGTAAAGCCCACAACCTGCCTTTTAGACCCCATTCCCACACCGTTTTTTAAAACACTCTATGGATTCTTTGAGGAACAGCTTTTATATTTGGTCAACTGCTCTCTTCAGACGGGTGTCTTCCCCACCGCCTTTAAAACGGCGGTGGTGAAGCCCCTTCTGAAGAAGAGTGGGTTGGACCCCAATGTTTTAAATAACTACCGGCCTGTATCCAACTTACCGTTTTTAAGTAAAATTTTAGAAAAACTTGTTTTTAATCAAGTGAATGAATTTTTAAACTCAACACACATTTTAGAGGCTCATCAGTCCGGTTTTAGGATGAACCACAGTACAGAGACAGCACTTTTAAAGATTTTAAATGACATCAGGTGCAATTTAGATAACCAAAAACTCACAGTCTTGGTTCTGCTGGATCTAACCGCCGCCTTCGATACAGTAGACCATCACATTTTATTAAACAGACTGAAGCACCTGGTCGGCCTCTCTGGTACTGTTCTTAAATGGTTCACGTCCTACCTCACTGATCGTAGTTTCTTCGTAAGTATGGATACATGTTCCTCAGGAACCTATAAGATAAAGTGTGGGGTTCCCCAAGGGTCAATTTTAGGTCCAACTCTTTTTAATCTATACATGCTGCCCCTTGGGGACGTCATCAGGAGACACGGCATCAGCTTCCATAGTTACGCTGACGATACGCAACTGTACATCGCCGTGTCTCCTGATGACACTGGGCCAATTGATGCCCTTTTTAACTGTATTTTAGACATCAAGTCATGGATGGCAGCAAACTTCCTACAGCTCAACCAGGGCAAAACAGAGATTTTACTCATCGGTCCTGAAGGCCAGAGAGAGAAACTTTTACCAAAGTTACAGGATTTTAAACCCTCAAAATCTGTTAAAAATCTGGGCGTGATTTTTGACTCTGAGCTCACTTTTATTCCACATATTAAAAACATAACAAAGATCGGTTTTTACCATCTTAAGAACATAGCCAGAGTCCGCCCGTTTCTCTCTCAGGCCAGTACGGAGGTGCTAATGCATGCTTTTATCTCATGTCGTTTAGATTATTGTAACGCCCTGCTCTCTGGTCTTCCCAAAAAGAACATGTACAATCTACAATTACTACAGAACTCAGCCGCACGCGTGCTGACGAGGACCAGAGGGCGGGAGCACATTACACCTGTTTTAAAATCGCTGCATTGGCTCCCTGTGCGCTTCAGGGTTGATTTTAAGGTTCTTTTACTAGTTTTTAAGTGTCTTAATGGTCTTGGGCCTTCTTATTTGTCTGCACTACTTTTACCCTATCGACCCTCGCGGACCCTGAGGTCCTCCGGTGCTGGCCTTTTAACCATACCAAAAGTTAGAACTAGGACACACGGGGAGGCGGCATTCAGTTTTTATGGTCCCCGATTGTGGAACAGCCTCCCGGAGAACCTCAGGGCCGCAGAGACTGTTGATGTTTTTAAAAAGAGGCTCAAGACTCATCTCTTTAATCAGGCTTTTAACTGACTCATTTAACTCTTTTACATTTTTTATGCTCACCCTTATTTTTATTGGATCTTACTACTCTGTTTTATAGTTAGTTTATCCTTTTTTATTATCATAATTTATTCTCATTGTTTTATCTTAATGTTTTATCTAAATATTTTAGTCGTTATTTATGGTCTATTTTATACATTTTACTGTCTTAGTCCTTTAGTTTTTAATGTCTTGCTTTTTAGACATACTTTTAGGATTTTACGTTATGTTATACTTTTTAAACTCTATTAGTGTATTTTATCCTGTTTTCTTGTAGCTTTTATCTCCAGTGTTTCCTCATGGGGAGCCTCCATGCTGGGAGTGACTCTGGCCTGCAGGGGGGTCGTCCTGGGGATGGTTCTGGCCTGGATGGTGGTGGAGTTCTGCACCACGGCTTCACCGCTGTGGTGTGGACTTCTCTATCCGTCCGGGCCGGGATGGTCTCTGTGGGCCCCCCCCCCCCTTCTAGCTGCGGGCTATGAGACCTCCTGGCGTGGACGGCTCCCTGTTACCGTTTCCTCACCTGGATCCTCTGTGCCTAGCCATGTCTGCACCATGTGTCTGCGTGTGTCTATCTGTGTGTGTGCGGGGAGGGGGAGGGGGGGGGGGGGCACTAATACATTTTATGTTTATGTTTTATGAAAAGCACTTTGTGTTACATTTTTTTTGTATGAAAGGTGCTTTAAAAATAAAGTTTGATTTGATTTGATTTAAAATGCAGTACCACACATGAACACAAGTTGTGCCTGTAAAACATCCCTGGTTCCAAAAGAACCAATCACACTCTTGAAATACGAACTGCAAACTTTTTTTCCACGAGTCAATATAGGTCTTTTAGCTGATTTCACTCCTACAGATCAGTCACTCATAAAATAATCTAATGACGAGACAGATAAGAGGCTTATAGCATCAGTATTTGGAGGCACGGTTGGTGCGAATGACATGGATTGACAGCTGTGGGACTGTATGACACGTCCACTGAGGAAACAGGAGAAGGGTCTGAACCACGAAGCAAGATGTGGAGCTTAACAAAGCAACTTTGGGTTCAATTCTCACCCTTCAGCTTCAGGAAATAGCTCAGTTTCTCACCAAGATACATTACAAGTGTCACTTGTGCCATGGTTAACCTGCTCCAGAGCAGGTTTTATTTGGCCTGAGACGTCGAGGTGTGAACATTTGTAGACATGTTCCAAAGGGGCTTTTTGTGTGAACACAAATGTTTGCTATAATCAATCCAGAGTTTTTGTGAAGATACCTCAACCCCAAAATAACACTGTTACTGAATCAGCAGCGTTTATGGATTCATCAGAGTATGTCTGAGAAATATCCTTGTCTCTTTCTGATCCTAATGAATATTATGGAGATGTCCAAATACAAGCGATTTGAGAGAGAGAGGGAGAGAGAGAGGGAGAGAGAAAGAACATTTGAAACCCTTTGGCTAATTTATCTAATTAGCATAATTACACCACACAGCGGAATCTTGATTGTTGTAATGTTAAGCCTGAGATAACAAGGTTTGTTGAGGCTTTTTTGTTACACAGCCTCCACCATATTAATGATGGAAGGTGAGGGTGCACAGTAGTTGTTTTTAATTTAAGATTTATTGGAAAAAGCCGTCGGTTGTCCACCATGAACAAAAAGGAAAAATTGAGAATAATAGTATATAACATTTACTTGAATGAAGAAATGATTTTAGAAGGAAAGAAAATGACAATACTATCACAATCCATTCGTGGATTTACCAGAAAAAAAAATTACAAGAATAAAGATGTAATATTAACAAAATAAAGTTGCAGTTTTTTAGAGGAAAAAGTCAGTAATGTAGGTTCAAAATAAAGTAATACTTTGGGCTCATCACAATCATTATCATTATCATTGGGAAAAGATAAGCAAAATAAAAACCAAAATAAAACTGCATTTGTTCAGTAAAGTCATGCTGCATTAGCTTTAATCTTGTCTGTGAGTGTGATTGTTTGTTTCTGTGCATGTTACAAATTTGTTCATCTTCATCTTTAAAATGATAGCTTATAACTATTATTATTATTGAAAGTGTCTTGTGTATTTGTTCTTGTTTGACTTCTTCTGTGGGACCTCTCTGTTCTGTTAGTACCTGATAGTCTGTCAGTGTTTATCCCCCCTCTGTCTTGATGTAGTCTATTGTCATTTTATTGCAGCGTTGATCTATTGTGGTTCCCTCGGGTCATCATACAGACTGTAGAAGATACGAGTGCAGTTCATCTTATGTTCATCGCATGACCCCAGAGCACAGACTCCAAAAGATCATCGCTCTCCAACTGGATTAAAATCCCGAACAGACTTTCAAATTCCTTTCCTCACATAAGAAGCTGTTGATGACCAAGCTTGATAATAACTTAGAGAGCTGATTGTTCCATATTATCAAAGCAAAGCACTTCATTCTCAGACAGCAGGTTTACTTGTGGTGTCTAGAGTTTCTAAAAGTAGAATGGGAGGTAGAGCCTTGGATTATCAGGTCCCTCTCCTCTGGAACCAACTTTATTTATGACATTAGTGTTATTGTTCCTGCTAATGACTACTACTACTGAAAATATATCTGTGCCTCTCCCCTCTCTGTTTTCCATCCCCTCTTTCCTATCTCCCTATCCCTGCTCTGGCTGTCCTCTGGCAGGAGAATCCCCCCTTATGATCCAGGTCCTATTCAAGGTTTCTTCCCTCTTAAAGGGGAGTTTTTCTTTGCCACTGTTTGGTTTTAAGGTTTTTGTCCCACCATTGTCGATTTAATAATTGCTAGTCGGTCATGTTCTAGATCTCTGGAAAGTTCCTGGAGACATTTTATATTGTAATAGATACTGTATAAATAAAACTGAAGTGAATTGAATTGAAAAGACATGGGCAACATAAGAATGGGCTCACTTTGTACAGTCTGGCGTCATTTCCTGTGCTCCTGGTCTGTGCTCTTGGGGTTAGGGATGGGCGGTATGGACTAAAAAATGTATCACGATAATTTCTGGCAACGATAAAAATGACGATAAAAAAAATACCAATTCAAACTCCACCTTTGTAACTATAAATCTATCTCGCTCTCAGATCCGCCATGTTTGTTACACAAAAACGTCATCAACGGGAATTTATCCTTCTTTCTTTCTTTCTTTCTTTCTTTCTTCTTTCTTTCTTTCTTTCTTTCTTTCTTTCTTTCTTTCTTTCTTTCTTTCTTTCTTTCTTTCTTTCTTTCTTTCTTTCTTTCTTTCTTTCTTTCTTTCTTCTCTTCTTTCAGGCTCATTTCTTTCTTTCTTTCTTTCTTTCTTTCTTTCTTTCTTCTTTCTTTCTTTCTTTCTTTCTTTCTTTCTTTCTTCTGGCTCCTTTCTTTCTTTCTTTCTTTCTTTCTTTCTTTCTTTCTTTCTTACTTTCAGGCTCATTTCTTTCTTTCTTTCTTTCTTTCTTTCTTTCTTTCTTTCTTTCTTTCTTTCTTTCTTTCTTTCTTTCAGGCTCATTTCTTTCTTTCTTTCTTTCTTTCTTTTCTTTCTTTCTTTCTTTCTTTCTTTCTTTCTTTCTTTCTTTCTTTCAGGCTCATTTCTTTCTTTCTTTCTTTCTTTCTTTCTTTCTTTCTTTCTTTCTTTCTTTCTTTCTTTCTTTCTTTCTTTCTTCCTTTCTTTCTTACTTTCAGGCTCATTTCTTTCTTTCTTTCTTTCTGGCTCCTATCTTTCTTTCTTTCTTTCTTTCTTTCTTTCTTCTTTCTTTCTTTCTTTCTTTCTTTCTTTCTTTCTTTCTTCTTTCTTTCTTTCTTTCTTTCTTTCTTTCTTTCTTTCTTTCTTTCTTTCTTTCTTTCTTCAGGCTCATTTCTTTCTTTCTTTCTTTCTTTCTTTCTTTCTTTCTTTCTTTCTTCTTTCAGGCTCATTTCTTTCTTTCTTTTGTAGCTCATTTCTTTCTTTCTTTCTTTCTGTCTGGCTCCTTTCTTTCTTTCTTTCTGGCTCCTATCTTTCTTTCTTTCGGTCATTTCTTTCTTTCTTTCTTTCTTTCTTTCTTTCTTTCTTTCTTTCTTTCTTTCTTTCTTTCTTTCTTTCTTTTCTTTCTTTCTTTCTTTCTTTCTTTCTTTCTTTCTTTCTTTCTTTCTTTCTTTCTGGCTCCTTTCTTTCCTTTCTTTCTTTCTTGTAGCTCATTTCTTTCTTTCTTTCTTTCTGTCTGGCTCCTTTCTTTCTTTCTTTCTGGCTCCTATCTTTCTTTCTTTCGCTCATTTCTTTCTTTCTTTCTTTCTTTCTTTCTTTCTTTCTTTCTTTCTTTCTTTCTTTCTTTCTTTCTTTCTTTCTTTCTTTCTTTCTTTCTTTCTTTCTGGCTCCTTTCTTTCTTTCTTTCTTTCTTTCTTTCTTTCTGTTCTTTCTGGCTCCTATCTTTCTTTCTTTCGCTCATTTCTTTCTTTCTTTCTTTCTTTCTTTCTTTCTTTCTTTCTTTCTTTCTTTCTTTCTTTCTTTTCTTTCTTTCTTTCTTTCTTTCTTTCTTTCTTTCTTTCTGGCTCCTTTCTTTCTTTCTTTCTTTCTTTCTTGTAGCTCATTTCTTTCTTTCTTTCTTTCTGTCTGGCTCCTTTCTTTCTTTCTTTCTGGCTCCTATCTTTCTTTCTTTCGCTCATTTCTTTCTTTCTTTCTTCTTTCTTTCTTTCTTTCTTTCTTTCTGGCTCCTTTCTTTCTTTCTTTCTTTCTTTCTTTCTTTCTTTCTTTCTTTCTTTCTTTCTTTCTTACTTTCAGGCTCATTTCTTTCTTTCTTTCTTTCTTTCTTTCTTTCTTTCTTTCTTTCTTTCTTTCTTTCTTTCTTTCTTACTTTCAGGCTCATTTCTTTCTTTCTTTCTTTCTTTCTTTCTTTCTTTCTTTCTTTCTTTCTTTCTTTCTTTCTTTCTTTCTTTCTTCTCTTTCAGGCTCATTACTTTCTTTCTTTCTTTCTTTCTTTCTTTCTTTCTTTCTTTCTTTCTTTCTTTCTTTCTTTCTTTCTTTCTTTCTTTCTTTCTTTCTTTCTTTCTTTCTTTCTTACTTTCAGGCTCATTTCTTTCTTTCTTTCTTTCTTTCTTTCTTTCTTTCTTTCTTTCTTTCTTTCTTTCTTTCTTTCTTTCTTTCTTTCAGGCTCATTACTTTCTTTCTTTCTTTCTTTCTTTCTTTCTTTCTTTCTTTCTTTCTTTCTTTCTTTCTTTCTTTCTTTCTTTCTTTCTTTCTTTCTTTCTTTCTTTCTTTCTTTCTTTCTTTCTTTCTTTCAGGCTCATTTCTTTCTTTCTTTCTTTCTTTCTTTCTTTCTTTCTTTCTTTCAGGCTCATTTCTTTCTTTCTTTTTGTAGCTCATTTCTTTCTTTCTTTCTTTCTTTCTGGCTCCTATCTTTCTTTCTTTCGCTCATTTCTTTCTTTCTTTCTGGCTCATTCCTTCCTTCCTTCCTTCCTTCCTTCCTTCCTTCCTTCCTTCCTTCCTTCCTTCCTTCCTTCCTTCCTTCCTTCCTTCCTTCCTTCCTTCCTTCCTTCCTTCCTTCACGTACGTAACGCAGAACCATAAATTCGACTTTACACAAAAACGTCATCAACGGGAATTTATCGTTTTTAGCGTGAGATGACAAATTCTTACCGTGGGGAATTTTTTTTGACGGTATATCCGTGAACGGTAAAAATATCGCCCATTCCTACTTGGGGTTCCCTTTTAGTCTATGAATTCTGGAGATGCTGCAGTGGCAAATATCTTTTGTTTGTTTACTCCTGCCCCCAAATCTCCTGTGATTATTGGCTCCAAAAATCCAAGATAACACCAGCCAAGTCCGTAATCTAATGCACGATGTTGTGACATTACACAAACTTTTATAGACTGCTGTGTCCTTTATCTGTTTCATTAACTGAAAGGAGCCCCAGAGAATGTTATAAAACATTATGTTTTACTGTTCTATCCTATCCACAGAATATTTATCATGAAAGAGTGAAGTAGTTTTTAAAATCATATATGACCCCTTACTATACAAGCATATAAATATTCTATAGAGCATATGGTGATTGACCTGTGGCCGTTTAATCCATAAGGTTGGTTGAAGGTAAGAAAATAAGACTTCACACACATATCAGGAAGAAAAAAAGATTGATAGTTGATTCTGGATGCAGTTTGGGTATAGAAGTATTGACGAAGGTAATGAAACTCGTAGGAGAATAATTTATGTCAACCACTGGGGATCAAATCCAAACTTCAGTCGCAGTAAGTTGAGAGATTTACAGTGGAAAATTATTCTAGATAAGAGTGCTAACTAAAGAGGGAAGGTTATCTGTATTCCTGTTATTTACTGTCTAACTCTCTAAATCATCATCTTGGAACAGTGTACCTGTCCTAGACTGAAACCCCCAGAAGCCCGTACTGTATCTGCAAAGTCATCAAAAAGAGTCCCTGCATGGTCAGGGAGGGACAGACTATAAATACAGTCACAGTACCTGGGGTGATTCTCCAGTGGATATTGACGCTTACTTTCTTTAAAACTTTATAGGAGGACTATCCACGCGCTGTTTTTCATCCTTTTTGCAAAGTGCTGAGACCTGGGCCACAATGGAACGAATGTCACTATTGTTTGTAAATGCTTCAAATTAGGGCGAATAACGGTGCAAAGCTCATCTCTCTTTCATGATGGATACAATGACTGTCCTGTTTGTATTTGTAAATGAGATTTTACTAATTATAGGAAGGAAAAGGATTTCTGTTGAAGTGACACATGCCATTAATCTTTAAAGGAAGCAGTTTTCCTTCTACGTATATGAACGCCCGCGATGATCATTTGTCATTAGCTGTGATTTTCTTTTTGTGTTAATGAAGCAATTAAATCTAACTCAAAACAGAATCAATTGCCTGGGAAAGCTCATCTAAACTAAACCACAAGTGTTGTTAATTATCAACAAATGCTAAACAACATCTTGCTACTTTATCATCGTTCGCTTACGTCTCATCATACTGTAGATGCCAGATTCTGCAAGAAATGGTTTCTCTTTCACTTATGTTCACCAAACAATGCTTTAATTATGAAAAAAATCAATGATGGATGGCGATTAAACCCTCTGAAAGCCTATCCTTTCACTGTTAAACATTCATGTCAGCTCTCCTGCTGATTCTCTTCCACGTTTCTCCCTCAAAGCTGCTGGCTCACTACTGTCCTTGCAGGCTTCTTGAGACCTAGTAACCCAGTTTTAGTAATATCAGCCGCCCCCTTAGTGTTTTTGTTTACTTGATGCGGACCCTTATGAGTAATATTTTTTTGCCACGACCACAAGATATGAATTCTGACTCTTAAAAGTCGGGTCGGGCATTCTGTGTGATTTCTAAAGACAACTAGGGAGACGGGGGAGAGGGGGAATAAGGGATCTAGCTCTACGTGTTTTGTTGTAAATATCAACTGATGTGACATCTTGGAGAAATCCCTTTCCATCCCTTCACATAATGGAAAGTTTCTTAATTAGTTAGATTGTTGTCAGCTCAATCATATTGGACAGCTCTTGCCTATTTGTACTAAGTGCTGTTTTCTGCCAGGCAGAGCATAAGCAATATAAATGCTTAAATGTTACATTATCATCATTGTTATTATTATTTTTATTTAATTTTTTTATTATTATTATTATAAATTCCAGCACTGCTCTTGTACCAGTTGCTATAAGATCAGGGCTATCCCCCTCAGTGTTCAAGAAGCTCATGAAAACTCTCCTCTTCCAAGGGTACTTCTTACTTTAAATTCTTAACCCGCACATGGATGGATGGATGGATGGATGGATGGATGGATGGATGGATGGATGGATGTATGGATGGGTGGTTGGTTGGATGGATGGATAGATACAATGAAATTACCTCAATGCTGTTTGAAGTGCCACTTGTCTGCAATTTATCATGTTCACTATGACTTGATTGCTTTTCTCTGCTGTACTCTAAATAACAGCATCGACTAAATGTAATGTTAAAAAAAAAAAAGATTCAAGTGCACGTTGGCCTGAGGATAGCATATTAAGGTGTGACTGAATAAAGAATCTGAAATAACACAACCATGTCATTTTGTTTGGGTCCACCACTGGTCTTGGAGTACATTTCAAAATGACAAGGTTGACCAATGTGCTGCAGTCACATAAAGATTTACAATGAAAAACAAGAAGGCAGTGAAATATAACAATCCAATAAACTGGAATATTGGACAATAAAGCAGAAATACATGCAGTCTGATTCATTGTGGATTACAATGCCATACTTAAGCTTGAGGGAAAAGACGAGACCAGGTCAACTTCTCCACCCATTTAAATAAGAGTGTACTCTCAATAATTTGTTTCAAGATTTATTGCATGTATTTTTGTTCAAATTTTCAAGCATGGTTTCACAAAACTGTATGACAAAGAGGGACACTCCACATTAGACGCAGGTGGAGTGAAATAGAGCAACAAACTCCACACCTGCAATGAAAAAAGGAGCAAAAAGCTGTTATACTGTTTCCTTATGGTATTTTGACCAAAGAGATTTGATAATACCTTAAGATATTGTCTTGAAAAACTTTTCTGCATTGATAGAATGTAATTGAATGCTTAAACAGACTATTGATTCGAATAGAAATAAATCTGTAATATCATCACATATCAATAAATTTGATTCTTTTTTATGCATTATTATCTCAACTCACCTCAGCTCTGCTGAAAATAATTGTTAGCATTTTAAACACTTTAAAATGCCCCTTTGAATAATATTATTGATGGAATAAACACAACAGACAAAATTATTTATATATAATAAATAGCTTTTTGTGTGTGGCGGTGGGTTGGGGGTGTTGATTAGAGTCATAGAGGCATGTTCATGTAGTACTATATTGTGTTTTCATATTCAAAATGTTGCACTCACTGTCAACCCTCAAGCCAAAAATGTACACAGAACAAAACTGGTAAAAAATCATCATAAATCAATAACTTTTTCCACTTTCTATCTGCACCTAATCTCTTAAACCGCTTCAACTCCGCTCAGAACTAGAACATTTTTAATAATTCAGGTTTTCCTTTAAATGCTTGTTTGTATGTGATGTATTTGTATGTAATATGCGATGCCCCCTTTTTATCAGGAAACCCCTCCCCCACCAAATATGAGATGATTTGCATATATTTTGTCATGGAATCATATCTTTTTTTTTCTAAATTGTGTTGTTTTTTATTATTCTTTTTTATCCAGTTCAAATTAATATACTAATAGGCCTATTTATTCTCTGTTTTGATAATTAAAAACGCTAATGACAAGAAATCAATTTGCTTCTCCTTTTTTAACATATTAAAGACTGTTCACAGGCAATGTTTCCCTCTATTATTTACATGCATATGTGTTTGTGTGTTTCTTTTTAAAGAAACAAGTGGTATAATTAATTTAAAATGATTTTCTAAGGCCTGGCCTGCATGAACCACAATGGTTAAAGGAACCACAGAAAGTAAAGCCTTTTCTTTTTATTAGACTGTTCTAATCTTTAAAAGAAAAAGAAAAAAAAGAAAAGAAAAGTGAACTCCTTTAACTTGTGAAGTTCCTAACTTTGACTTTATTTTTGTGAAGAATGGTGATAATAATAAAATAATAATAAAAATAATAATAAGCTGATCATAATAATACAATCAAAATAATAAAAAAAATCAAATCAAAATCAAAAATAAATAAATGATAAATAATAAATCAAAATAAATCAAAAAAATAAATAAATAAATAATAATACAATAAATAAATAATAAATAAAATAAAATAATAAATACATACAATTATAAAATTACAAATACATTAATTACATTAAATATCAAATAATAAATAAATAATAAATCTAAATAAATCAAAAATCAAAATAATAAAAAGCTGATCCAGTCGCCCCTGAATAAGAGAATCAGCTCATGGAAACCCCCCCTTGCAATATTTAGCAAAGTGTCCACGGAAGTCGGGGCTTAATGAAGCTCTGGTTTGTGTTTTCCAGCCCATTGTGTTGCATGGCGGCTCTGCGCGGCTCTGCCCCCTCTCCTCCCCTTCCACCTATTATTCCAGTTGCGGCCGCAGAGCTGAGCCGGCTGAATAAGAGACCCAGGGCTTGTTGACGTCAGCAAACTTATCCGGCAGCTGTGTGGAGGAGCCGGCAGGAGGAGGAGAGGGAATGAGACCGCTGGATGTGGAGCAGCCAGGATCTTTTTCTGCGGATCACTTCGGACCTCTCTGTTTTTCCTGTAAGTGCAGTCGCTCTCCTGTCGTCCCGCTACTCGCGTCAGAGCCGCGCAGAGCTGCGTCCACTTCCCCTGCTGCGGGGAACAATGTTGCGCGTACTGAGGGACACAAAAGCCTATTTGTCTGCCATTAAAAAAAACCGAAGTTGACATAGTTGCTGTTGGCTCTCCCAAAACACGTTTTAACACATTTATTTTCCCTGTTCGTGTGTTGTCAGGAAGTCGTGGCTATAAATTGTTTGTTTCTCTTTCTTTCTATTCTTTTACGTGCCGCTCCTGGACCTAACGGGAAACTTTGTTGCACAAGTCGCTGCAAGGTGGACTTCCACAGCTTAACACGTCGAGTTTTTGTCTCTTTTTCAGTCTAAAATGGTTGTGTTAGACACCACTTTAAAGTGAAAATAACGTTTCTGACTCTGTTTTGTTGGCGCACAGTCCGCTCTTCGCAAAAGGCGCTGTCATTTGCCTTCGTGCATTCACTGTTAATGATGTTACAGGGCTTACATTTGACAAATAAAGTAAATACAGGACTAAAATGTGTCCTTTTCGACCTGTTACGCTTTTAAAACAGACCAAAAGAGTAGTGGTTATCTGCTTCAGAGTTTCGTATAGGATATCTGTGCATGTGTTTACGAGGAGCATTTGTGTGTGATGTAAGTGGATCGCCTTATTCTATAATAGAAGCACGTATCGTAATAATTATCGTAAATGTATTTCATGGTATTCACTTTTATTATTTCTCAAAGTGTCAGTAACTTTGTAAATGTCATGCCCTCCATTAACCCCTCACGTGTCCGTGTTTAGGTGTTTTTATCACCTCATTAGGACCTGTTCAGAGATCATTCCTAACCGTGTTGGGACAGTAGTCCATATGAGGCGAGGCAAGTTTATTTATATAGCACAATTCAACACAAGGTAATTCAAAGTGCTTTACATCAACATTAATTAAATTAAAAGCGGCAAGACACAATTAAACAGTAAATAACAAATAAAATGAGATAAAATTATGAGAAAAGAAGGTAAAATAATAAAAAGCACAAGTTGCTGAAAACTAAGGTAAGTAGAGTACCGCAGGTACACATCTCATTCGTGGTTTTCAGAGAGTATTTAATTTAAGAGTAGTAATATGAGGACCAAAGCCCGGTCTAACAACTAAGCCAAGGCAACTCAGTCCTCATGAAGTGAAAATAATTATTTCTGCTTTCACATTAGGAAAGTTTTTCATTTGCAAAAGCTAGGAGATTGAAACTGTAATCCACAAGTCCCTCAGGGTGCAGAAGTGCCAAAAACAGCTGCGCTGCACTTGCCGCTGAGTCGTGGCCACCAGAGCGGTCCCACCAGAGCGGTCCGACTCCCACCAGAGCGGTCCCACCTAAGCGGTGGTCCCACCAGAGTGGTCCGACTCCCACCAGAGCGGTCCCACCAGAGTGGTCCCACCAGAGTGGTCCCACCAGAGTGGTCCGACTCCCACCAGAGTGGTCCGACTCCCACCAGAGTGGTCCCACCAGAGTGGTCCGACTCCCACCAGAGTGGTCCCACTCCCACCATAGTGGTCCCACCAAAGTGGTCCCACTCCCACCAGAGTGGTCCCACCAGAGTGGTCCGACTCCCACCAGAGTGGTCCGACTCCCACCAGAGTGGTCCCACCTAAGCGGTGGTCCCACCAGAGTTGTCCGACTCCCACCAGAGCGGTCCGACTCCCACCAGAGCGGTCCGACTCCCACCAGAGCGGTCCGACTCCCACCAGAGCGGTCCGACTCCCACCAGAGCGGTCCGACTCCCACCAGAGCGGTCCAACTCCCACCAGAGCGGTCCGACTCCCACCAGAGCGGTCCGACTCCCACCAGAGCGGTCCCACCAGAGTGGTCCGACTCCCACCAGAGCGGTCCCACCAGAGCGGTCCGACTCCCACCAGAGCGGTCCCACCAGAGTGGTCCCACCAGAGTGGTCCCACCAGAGTGGTCCGACTCCCACCAGAGCGGTCCCACCAGAGTGGTCCCACCAGAGTGGTCCCACCAGAGTGGTCCGACTCCCACCAGAGCGGTCCCACCAGAGTGGTCCCACCAGAGTGGTCCCACCAGAGCGGTCCGACTCCCACCAGAGCGGTCCGACTCCCACCAGAGCGGTCCCACCAGAGTGGTCCCAACAGAGTGGTCCCACCAGAGTGGTCCCACCAGAGTTGTCCCACCAGAGTGGTCCCACCAGCGTGGTCCTACCAGGGGTCCCACCAGTGGTCCCACCAGAGTGATCCCACCAGTGGTCCCACCAGAGTGATCCCACCAGAGTGGTCCCACCAGAGTGATCCCACCAGAGTGGTGGTCCCACCAGTGGTCCCACCAGAGTGATCCCACCAGAGTCCCACCAGAGTGGTCCCACCAGAGTGGTGGTCCCACCAGAGTGATCCCACCAGAGTGATCCCACCAGAGTGATCCCACCAGAGTGGTGGTCCCACCAGAGTGATCCCAGCAGGAGCTTCCAGAGGCGACCACCCACTCTGCTCCACCCAAAAGTACGCCTCGAGTCAATTTTGGCATTAGACTGAAGCTAAAATGCATCACTTTACACACATCAGATCAAGCTGGCAATCAGACATGAGGGTAGCATGGATAATCTGGTGGATTTTCAAAATAAAACATCAGGCACAGGCTTCAGCCAAATTTATACTTCTGTTTAGCAGGAAAACACTTAGGCCAGTGGTCACCAACCCTAGTCCTCAAGATCTACTGTCCCGCATGTTTTGCATGTTTCCCGGCCTCAACACACCTGATTCTAATTAACGGTCCTTAGATTGTTATCAAGGTCTGGACAGTTCTGGTGTTGACACAGCTCCTTGTATCACGGTGTGCTGAAGCAGGGTAGCATCTAAAACATGCAGGACAGTAGATCTCCAGCGTTAAAATTTCTGCGTTATTGATTGTATTCTTTACACCACCAACCAGAAGGTGGCAGTGTAGGTTTTTTCTGCGGCACCATAGTGCTCTTTGCCTCCTTGTCAAGTAAGTAAGAAGTAAAAAAAAAGGAAACAAAAGTTTGCTTTTGCAATGTGTAGTTGCATTTGGAGAGGTGCACATCAGGCTACGGCGTAGGCCCTCGGATTCCCACCCACACCATAGCTATGGCGTAGCTTTGACGCAGAAGTATAGATCAGGCTTCAGACTTTTATGTTGACATTACGTTAAGTTGTGGGTTGACAATTAGGAGCGTTTTCGAACACAACTCATCCTTTTTTTTGTTTATATATGCAGAAGGGACCGTAGCACACGTGTTTTTAAAGAAGTAGATTTCTGCATGATTCTTGTTGGTATGCAGCCTGATCGACATCATAGTTGATGTTTATACTTGTTTATTTGGTGTTTGGCGTTGTGTCGCTCTGTACCTACAACAACAAACAGTAGATGGCGGTGTAGGATCTTTTCTGCAGCATTGTCGCTGGCATTGCTGAGATGTCTGAAGTTCAGTTATTTTATGTAGCTCAGGTATGGTAACAATCTGTTGAGTCAATACCACCCAGCAGAGTGTTACCAAAGTACCTAACCGAAGGAAGGGAGTTGTTTTGACCCTGTAGAAGTTCCTAAAATCTCTTGTCAGGCTGTTCCTGGTAATGGAAAAACAGTTGAAGCCCTGTAAAACAAGTTAATCTGAAAAAGGACCCAATTCTTTTGCTGCTCTATTTTATATCTGAAAAGGTCTTATTTCTGTTCACACAAGGTCCTTTAGAGCAACTTACCTATGGGGAACTTAAGGTCCACAATAGAAGTGACAAAGGGCAAAATGAATGTGGCGTGCTTCATGTTCATAGTGCTGGGGTTGAGCCAACCAATCCGCAGACTAAAAGCTAACCGAACAGAGACAATCTCTGCTAACCTCAACCCATTTTTACAGCCTAATCCAAACCCAAGATAAAATGTATCAAGTCAGTGCAGTGTCCTAATAAGGATAGCTGCACACGTGTGTGTGTGTGTGTGTGTGTGTGTGTGTGTGTGTGTGTGTGTGTGTGTGTGTGTGTGTGTGTGTGTGTGTGTGTGTGTGTTGTACTTTTGTACTTCTGGTTTTTGGGTTTTGTGACATATTTTGTGGCTTAAGACCAAAAACCATTTCTGTTGTTGTGAAATAGAGGTTTTGGGTGGAGTGGTTTCAGTTAGTTTTTTTCTCCTAACCACTGTTAACAGCCATTAAAAAGTCTTTCCTTCAGTCGCTTTCAATCTGATGTTTAAATCAGCATGAATTTGCTATTAAGCTTCTGGAAATTGCTGTTCATGGTATTCTGTTGGCAGGTGTATTGTTAGATTTAAAGGACTGCAGAGGTCCTTTTTTATGCAACTCATTTTTGTTCTCTCTATGAAGGCCAGCTATCTGTAAGAAATATGTAAAATTAGATGTAGCATGAACCTACCTTTTTTAAAACCACTATAGTAACCTATAGGTTACGACACCTGTCTCACTGCTACTGGTGAAACTACATAACTTGTCTGACTATTCAATTTATTTTAAAGAAATTATAAAATTAACATTATAAGGGCAGATAATCATTTTAGATTTAAAAGTAATACTCTGCAACAATATATCAAAATCCAAGAGAAGTCATTAAACATTTGTATATTTGCACTCTTTGTCATTCCAAAATAATAAATGATAAACAAAATTCAGGCCTGCCACATTGTGCTCCTCAGCTATGTTGTTAGCCATCTCATCAGACTAAATAATTGTCCACAGCTGCAGCTGTTAATTGGGGTTGTCATAGACATTTGACTCCAACCCATACTTTCTTCTCCTTTGTGTCCAACAAATGCAAGCATAAAACTTTAAACCGACATTTTAAAGCCTAAAGTGATGTTTAAATTGTATATACATATTACTTTGTTGCACAATACTAATTCATTCTACTTTAATGTTGGCTTGTTGCTGGAAATGCAGTATAATGATATCACTTTGACGGCACTCTAACCTGAACTTGCAAGTTAATTTATGTATCTCAGTTTACAGTCTGTCAAAACAATAAACCAGCCCCAAGTACAAACGTTACATGAAATAAAAGTTTGAAGCCTGGTCTTAAAAGTAAAGAGGGTGTTTGCATTTTGAACCCAGACTTTATGCTGGTTCCACAAGGGAGAAGCCTGAGGGCTGAGGCCTCACATTTTACCTTTGGAAACTATAGGAACCACAAATAAGCCGGTAGTCACATAACCAAGTGCTCTGCAAGAATAAAATCTCTGAAAGAACTCTGAAGTCTTTAAAGAAAGTTTTTCTGGAGTTAAAACAACCCTGGGTTTATTATAGGAAGAAGTGTAAAGTTTTATTTGGACCTAAAATAACGTAAATTGAAGCAGGTTCAAGTTAAAATGAAATTTGTGTTTGTAGCAAATAGGAAATTAATATTAGCCCTTGGAACAATTGAGCAACGTCATTTAAACGCCAATGTGCAACATTAGTCTACTTTAGTGCTTCCCAACCCCGGTCCTCAAGTATGTTTAGATGTTTCCCTGTTTCAGCACACCTGATTCTAATTAATGGTCATCACTAGCTGAACAAATCAGAGGGGGCGGGGGCAAATCACCAGGCCAAGCTCATGATAACATCATTTTACAACAACATACACATGTAACAGCAGGGCTTACAAGCTTCGGCACTACGGAGAGCGACTATGTCATCAAGCGGACATGAAGTATAACAAACCAAGAGAACAAAAACATAAGGCTACATGGTCACTTATAATAAAACACAGATTCAAAGCAGTTTTCATCATCCGCGCCTGGGTGTCACCTGTATCAGGAGCTGACCTGCCGCTGCTAATATTTCCAGTGTGGGGGGGCTGCTGGTCAGGCACCAGGTTTGGCTCTGCCCTGGAGCAGCTAGCAACTGCTGAGTCCCTGACATCACCGCTATACCGCGGAGAGAGCAAGAAGGGGATATAAGCTAGGCGGGCTGGGCTACTACAATCTACAACCACTAACAGTTTACAACTAACTCACACATCATGTATAACGATAGTTAAAATTGCTACCTGTAATTAACCTGGCTGTGCTGGCATTTTTGGTAGGCCGAATCGCTGCCAACACAAAAGTCGGGTTCATCTCCAGGACGACGAACAAAATATGTGTCCAGTTTTTGTAACTTGGCCTTTCCTTGCCCTCTTTTTTTCTTTTTCTTTTTGCTTTGCGGCTCCAATTTAATGCTTATGAAGTGGCATGTTAACTTAGTCCGTAAAAATGCTCCACTTAGTTTGCTGACAAGGGACTGATGATGATGTTGGTGGTCAGGTGGTGAGGAATTTGACCCAAAATACACTTGGAGACATTATTGGCAATTCACTTCTAAATTTGCGCATCATAGTTAAATGTGAGAGTGAAAATAAAGCCAGTCAGGCAGCACAACATTTTATCCAATATTTTACACCTACTAAATCACTAAAGTTAGTCGGTCTTGTAAAGATTTTAGATGCCATGACTCAAACCATTCAAAACTGTGAATGAAAGTTAAGTCTATCAGAGTGTGTTGAAGCAGGGAAACATCTAAAACATGCAAGACAGGGGTACTTGAGGACGGGGGTACTTGAGGACGGGGGTACTTGAGGACCGGGGTACTTGAGGACCGGGGTACTTGAGGACCGGGGTACTGGAATGACCGGGTTTTGGCAAACACTGGTCTACTTGTATAGACTCATAAAAAGGTGGCAGCATTTTGAGGGGGACCTACCTGTAAACAGTCCTTTCTTTTGCACGTATACTTACATTTCTGTGTCTTAAGAAGTTAAACATACCTTGGTTTGTCTCTAAGGACTCTGTTCACACTGTTGCAACTCCAAAAATAACTACAAGGTTCCTCACAGTAGTAATTAAAGCCAAAGTACTACCAATTACAGTAACTACATGGCTAGACAGTCCATTTTAAGCTTTCATGTGTAAAAACTACTGGAACCACTAAACTTGGATACGACCGAGTGAGTCTTATCTGTGTTCAGTGTCTTGGAATAGAAAATCAAATCAAAGGTCTTGATGTCTTTTAGTTATGGCTGTAGTTGAACAACCAATGGGTTTCTTCTGGCTTCATGGATAAGATTGACAAGATAAATTATAAATGTTGAGGGGATTGAATGTACCGGTCCATTTAACTCTGTTTGGCATCAGCCCTAGGTTACCTGCGGCACAATTACTGCCAAGAAATTGATTTGTCACTTGCTGGGCTGAACTAGACATATCTCTGCATGCCTTGTTATCCATCTGGGGACTGGATGATTGGTGAAATGCATTGGTCTTACAATTTTAAGCAGCACCTCAGCCTGGTTTTGATCCTGAGCCTGAACCGTGAAAGATCAATGCTGGGCCCATTAATTAAAAGAAAACAAACAAAAAAAGTAGACACACCCCAGCATTTTTTGTGCTAGTTGGTACTGCTCATTTGAAGAGTTATGTTGTTGAATGAACTTTTGGTGTGCTAAGAGTGTACCATATGTTCATTTATGTGATTTGAAGGCCTATTCTCCTTGTATATGTTGTTGGTGGGTCACAAAAGCATTTGAAGATGAGGTTAAAATATATTCAAAATCTTCAGGATAGTCATACAACCATCTCTTCTACTGCATCTGATTCATTTTCAGTTACGAACTCCAATAAGCTGCACTGCATTGTTTCTGCATGCCTCTGCGGATGGTCCACCTGCAAAAGGAACAAGAGAGATAACACTGTTGCTCTTCTGTCTACATATGTATGTGTGTGCGTGCGTGCGTGTGCGTGTGCGTGTGCGTGTGCGTGTGCGTGTGCGTGTGTGTGTGTGAGGTGCTTTTGCTTGCAGTTTGATGTTTGCATACAGATAATCTGTCTTATCTGAGAAATTATATTCAAAGACACATATGGGAAATAGTTTTACAAAATCTTCTCATTTGCTCCTGCAGTGTCGACAGCGCTCTCTGCCTTCCCTCAATAACATTCAGCAGATATTTCATCTATCAGTTCACGATCACCCAGTGACTGATAACATCATTACTATCAACCCGTGCTCTCAATACTTCACTGTCACCAAAAAGTCTATTAGAACAAGTTCATCTTTCCACCAGATGCTGTTTGCTGTCACAGTGCTGGAAAGCTGGAGTGGCTTCAGTCCCACTCAGACATCAAATGTCTTTTCATCCGCTATGACTGTTACAGCTGTTACCTCTGGATTCCAAATGGAGGAAAAAAGGTTAGGAATCTCATTTCTGGCTCAGTTGTCTCATCCCCATTGTCCTTATGTCGAAAACCATTTTACAGACTGAAACCACACCAGTCACTTGGTTGATATTTTCGTCTTGCTTGGCTTTTAACCCTCAAAAAATGTCAAAGTCTTTGGTCCTGCCATCGCTGTGATTGCATTAATCCTCTGTGCAATTATAATAGATCTTAATTAATCTCTGACTAATCGAAAATGAGACAGTGGAGGATGCCTCCAGTCTGTGCATGCTGCTGCCTGTTTTCTATATTGTTTTTAAATAAATATATATATAATATATGTTTATATATATACACAGTATATACATATGTATTTTACAATAGCGTTTCTATTCCAGTGCTGATGAAATTTCTTTTTTGTTTTCAAATGTGGATCATTGGCACGACACTAAACTACAAAGACAACTAAATACAGCTTAAATCAGGCACACTTTGATGTTTGAAAAGAATATGTTTGTGTCACTTTTTCCTGCCTAAGTAATTAAAAATAAAATTGATAAAAAAACCCACATACTTAGTCAGGAAAGTGCTGGAGCATGCTTATACAGCAACCAGGACTTGATCTATGGGTATGAGCACGATGAACACCTAACAATAAATATGGATATCCTTCTGTGGTACTTATGGTACTGCTCACTAGTTTAGTAAAGACTCCTGAAATTGTGGTCTGAATCATGTTACGTAATTATATTATGTTGCATAATATACATATTTGCATGTAAAATTATTTAATCATTCCATAATTTCTATTCAGTGATTAATAAAGTATTATTGCAGTAAATTGATTATTGGCTCAGAACCATAGGGAGGAGTTTGAGGAATGTGGATGCGAGATGTTCCATTACCATTTTTTTCCTTCTCGGTACCAATTCTGATAGCTGGGCTTTGGGTATAGGCCAATATTGGGGACCATACACAACAGTGTTATTGTAAAGAGGTTACTTTACTTTTCAATTAAAATGTAGTATTAACCTGTATGATTATTGTTATTACTACTTCTCTGTATCCCCCTTTGGCTTAACACTTCAAGTATTTGGTGACATACTGCTGATACAAGGAAAAATTAAAAAAAAATAAATTAAAAAAAGGCCAAAAAGTTAAAATTCTTACAAAAGTAATAAAGTCTAATAATATTCTCCAATACCCTATAAAGGATAAATAAATTGCTCGTCCTCTTTTTTGCGATAGCTGATAAAAAGCTTGATAAGGTTACTTGTATTATTATTTGATACATTCTAACCTCTGGAAACTTCGACCTTGTGCACAAAGAGTCTTTTACAGAAAAGACTCTTTGTTTGTCAGCTGAATCATACCCCTTTTAAACCAAACTGGTTCCAAAGCTGCATGGTTCTGGGCCAGTGCTGCTGCTGGTTCAAAACTCGTTCAACTTGCGAACCAGCTGAGAACCGTTTATTTTTCATAGCCCGGGTGCTAAGGTTAGCCACGTCATTACGTCGCTGCAAACGTCAGTTATGTTGCAGCAAACGTCAGTTACGTTGCTGCGTTTGCATTGGTGCGAAAATTAAAGCAACAACCACATATTTGCTCTAATACGGACTTGGTCTGCGTAGCTCCTTGGACAAAAGCCAGATTGTCTCCTCCTCAGACCATTGCTGCTTTGCCGCATCCATATTAATACGTTGCTTATTTGAAAATGTCACCGTCTCGCAGTCTTGCTATTGCCGTTGGTCTTGACAACTCCGCCCCCTCCGCTTACATAAGCGGTTCTTTTCTCCAGCCCAGTAAAGAGTTGGTTCTACCTTGGAACAGGTTTTTCTGGCCCGGAGCCAGTTCTTTGTCCGTGGAAACAGAAAGCCCGGTTCCAAACTCAGCACTGGCCCAGAACCAGCCCTGGAACCATTTTGGTGGAAAAGGGGTACCAGAGAGTATTTCTGATGCTGGTGCATCCTTGCACTTGGACTTTATTGTGATCGGTATGTTTTTCTTTTAAAGTGCTGGCCAAAATTAGTGTCTCTGATTAGTTTTTGTTGGAATAATAAGTGTATGGGTTCGTTTAGCTGAGAGTTTTGCACAGCCTCCCCAGCTTGACCTCAGGCCCATGGGGAGGGTTTAAGAGAGAGTGCTTCAAAGTGCTACTTATTTGGTTGGATTAGGGAGATTGCAAATTTACGCAAAAGTTTCAACTTCGCATGGCAATCACAGTAATTTGCTCATTTAAAGACAGTTATAATGTGATATTCACCCAAATAAATGGAATTCCGGATGTTTATTTATGTGGATGGATTTCAATCTGGGTATAAGGATGAGTTGGCCTCGACCACATTAATATCTCTCTCGCTATCATGCTCCCCTCACACTTGGTCATGTGTGAGGACCTTGCTCATTGAATAAAAATCACACTTGGTCACGTTTGTGGGCTGCAATGTTTCCTTGACCACCTAAAGAGATAATCATTTTTTGTTATCAGCTTGAGGTCATTGTGCGTCTATTTTTGCAACTCAGATGAAAATCAGACCACATTTTATATTCAATCGATGCAGCCAAAAGGCTCACATACATTTTTATTTGAGATTTAAGTGGATGATCAGACCTAGAGGTGATGATATTCTGTCACCTGACTGTCAATTTTCTTTCAGATTTAGATTATGGTCAACCTGAGGAAGGTAAAAGATCCCATGAGAGGGCAGCACAGGGGGGTTGGAGGCATGACCGTTTCCAGTCCCACGTCATAAATGGAAGAGAAGAAGACGAATTGAAGAAGAGTTTGTCGATCAACATTGCTTTCAGAAAATCAAGGAGGGATTTAGACAACATTTAAGGAATTACATAGTTGTTAGAAGAAAAAAAACAAGATGTATTTTATTGTGACTGCAGAGGGAAGGTATGAAGATCTGGAAAACTGGAATGAAGCCGAATCCGACCACAAGAGGAGGAGCGTTATGAGGCGAACTCAGCAGGACGATGATAGATCTTGATGGAATGGATGTGTGTTTGGTAAAATATCTCAGTGAAATGCCATGGATTGACATGAATGGTGGATTTGTATATTTGGTGACTCTCACTGGTCAGCTGACAAGCTGAAGACATTCAGGGACCAGGATGGTTACCATATGTGTGTGGTTAGGTCCGGCTTCATTGCAATCTTCCATGTCTTTGTTACCCCGCTCTGCAGCTGGAACAAATCCGCACATTGTTTTTTTTTTTATTTCCACAAGTATATAATCCTATTCATGATGCAATGCCTTCAAAATCTTGATTTTCTTAAAGCCACGTTGATAGGTAAACTTTTCTTCAATTCTTCGTCTTCTCTTCCATTTTTGCGGTGATATTGAAGCAACAAGCCTGGAAACCCCCTGTGCTGCCGCCCTCGTGAAGCTTTGAGGTTCTCCGGTTTCCCATATTGGAATCCTGTTAACAAGTTGTGTTTCTGCTTGCCAGGATGCATGGTCCGTCAGATCTTTCATGTTGTTTTATGTTGTTTCTCACCGAAGCTCGTGTCGGCCATGGCCTTTGGGTTTTGCATGTTTTTACCTGTTTGTGGCTCCATAAGGATTTAAGCTCACTGTTCAACATATTTTGCTGGAACTCCTAAGTGTTTTTATTTTCTTCTGTCACTGCAGCTTGAAAGCAACATGATGCATCACCACCTTGTAGTAGTTGTAATTCACTACTGGTCCAGTAAGAATGACAGAGGCATACTGGGGTCATTTTAAATGTGTTACTGTACATAAAGTGTAAAAGAAAGGATTGTTCATACTTACCTGACATCATCTTATATCTGTACTGTTAGGTACCAAAGGACTATCGATTGTTGACAGTGTCAGTAGATGCAAAGTAAGGAGTTTTCCTAGCCATGACTTCCATCCAACCAGATCAGTATTGACAGGTCCTATCATTACTAAGTGGAATTACATTTTTAAGTCTTGTAAGAAGCTTAAAGTAGCAATTTATTGTTACGTCTGCTGGTTGCCCTGCGGGATTACACTAATTGCCGTTTTGTTGCAAACATATATTAAAATCTTACTCAAAGCTGCTTTGATTCAGACAGGGATGGAAGGATTCTTCTTTTCTGCCGTTGTGCAGTTTAGTGGATTGGTGCTTCCTATACGGGCAGAAAACAACAAAGCATTTGGTCTTGGCAGGTGGAAATCATTTACCTGCTTACTTCAATGTAGGGGCGGATTAGAACTGATCCCTTGTGACACGAATTTGGAGATAGATGTTGGGTTTGATGACACGCGTGAACAGAAGCGGTTACAGGCGTCCTTTTGTGATTGGATCAGCCAGAACAGGTCCGAAGACAGCCTATAGAGGCCAACTAATAATTCATCCAGCTGATTAGTTTTACCTTTTATTTTCTTTCGAATTTGCATAAGTTAACCTTGTAAAAGCACAATATCATGTTTATTCCTCAGACAAAAGAAGACGTATTTTTGCCCACTTAACAGAAATTTCCTCGAGCATTCAGCGAGGTTGAAGCCTGAAATTGTTAAGTTTAGAGTGGCAGAACAATCTCCATGACAACGGAGCGCACTCAATCTACCGGTGAAGGTCATGAAATGATTTGATAAACAATATCACTGGACCAAAGTGATAAAACTGAATGTGTTTTCAAGCATCTCCTGGTGATGTACAGGAAGCTATCGGATCAGTATAAATGAGTTTAAAATGATACATCTGATGGACATTTGATAAGCTGGACAATCATTGCAGGCTGTACCACTGGAAGGAAGCAGCATCTGTGATTTTATGGTTATTGTTGAAGTGATTTCTGTCTGCTTGAAGCGTCTTGAGCTCAGCGTTATCTTCGGACAGCTTTCTTTTGTGTGAAAGAAGCAGTTTAAAACCGACAGACTGTGACATCTGTGAAAAATACTTCAGATTTAATTTTTTATATCTTCTTGATGATAGTTATTGGATTATTGGATGGCTCTGCTCATTGATTCATTGCCTCATTTCTTAAATTTACAGTCATTAACATAATGGCTCATTTTTATTGGTCAGCATTTCCGTTTCTTATGGAAACGGTTTTATTGGTGAAATAATGAAAGACAAATTGTCTGAACCTAACTTTGGCATTTGTATTCATAACCATCTCTGGCCTATTGACATTTGAATGAAATGTTTTTGACTGCCTCTGGGAGAGGTCAGCTTGCAAGTAAGTCACAACGAAGACAAGAGCAGCCAACGATGGAAGAAAAATGAGCAGACGAGCTGATGAAAGGAAATCTCCCATAAGCCTCATTACATTATTGCTTTCACACAGCGACTGTAGCCCTCCTCTGATCTGAGGCAAATAACAGCCACTGATTGGATTTAATTTGGTCGTCATCCTTGGCTCCGTGTGTGGGTCTGCATACGCAGTGCTGTTTTTTCCATTTGCCATTTGCTTTTCGTGGTGTTACACTGTTTAGTTCTGAAAAGGAGCTGTTCTGTTTACCATTGGCTCGTGGGATTTTGTGTCTTTGTGGACTCGGGCACAGCTGAATATCAATGAGGACTACTTGTCATAGTTTATTCATTGATGACGGGGTTAACCATTTTGATTAATGAAAGTCTCTGCAAAGCAATTTTGTAATGAATGGGTGTCGATCTTTGATATAAGCTAATTGGATGAGAAACAGCCTCTCGTGATTAGAAATCAGCCATTAAAATTTTCTCTAAAAATGGATAGGAACTGAATGTTGAATCTGTTCTCACTTTTTATATTTTCAGTCTTTTTTCTGATCATGACAGTGAGTTTGTATGGATGTTGGTTTGCTGGAGAAGTGTCTGCATTTACATGACAACCCCAATGCATATGGAGCACAAAAACAATACATACAGGTGTCTGAAACATATACAAATTAACAGTTAGTGATTCTACATCAGCTGACAGTCCAGATCACATGCCTTAAACTAGACTGGCCCTTTTTCTTTATTTTACAGCTCTGTGTGTAAGCTGTGCTTACCAGCTTAATTTAGTAATTACTTATCTGTACCGTTGTGCAGAATTAGCGGTCCATTCAAACAAAAAAGCTTAATTTCCATTCATAGGCAAGTCTTACTGGGCAAAGTTAAAATGGCTGAAATAATTAAAGTGGACCACAGAACATCCTCAAGAAGACAATTAAAACATGTTCATGAAGTCACTTAACATTGTATTGTCTCCATGACATGAATGAGTTTGTTGAGTAACAAACAGGACAGGCTGCTCCATGTGAAGACTTTGTCTGGATCTTCACAACATGCACAAGCAAAGTATCCAATGGCACTTTTCCACTAGTACCTATTCGGCTCTACTTATCTCAGCTCAGCTCGACTCAACTTTGCCTGGTTTCTTTTCCATAAAAATTCAGCACCTGGAGCAGGAGTAGGCGGGTTGGAGCGAAGCTGCTGTTAAGTATTTGATTGTGTGATCAAAACGAAGAAGACAACAACACTAAAGATGTATAACATGGAGGAGATGATATTTGTGCTGCTGGGTCTGTGACTTGTGTTCGATATCAAGTTAAAAAATGAGAGTGAGAGAAGCTTTTTTTTTGTTTGTCTCGGCGCTGGAAGTTGATTTTTATTCAAAGAAGTAACATTAATCTGATTGTAATGTGTTGCACAGCAGGAGTTTGATGCTGGTTCCTGAATCTGTGGTCCGGCAGTCTCGCTGCTTTGACGTAAGTGTTCGGCAATTGGCCAACTAGAGACTAGATGCTTTTAAGTTATTTTCCCTGCAGAATCTCTGTGATGGAAAATGTAAATAAAAGATGAAACAGATTTTAAGCGGAGGACTTTTTTTTTTTTTCTTGTCAACAGCATTTAGTAGTCACTAGTTTATATAGGCTACAGTCATTCCTGCTTGCCACGTCTGCAGAATATTTAAAAAATGTGGGTATGTAGCAACTTTATGCTCATGAAAACAAAACGATATTCTACAGTGCTATTAGGGGATTTGTAAGGATGATTTTGTACAAAAGCGGCATCCATGCAGGCTGAGGAGCAACAATGGACAGAGGATATCCTCTTTCACGTTATTCCGGCCAGATCTTCCCCACCCCGGTCCTGGGCCCCAGAGAGGGCAGTGTATATAGGGTAGCTAATGTGGGGAGAACATGCAACACGGGGAGAACATAAAAACTCCACACAGAAAGGCCCTTTCGCTAACCCCACCCAGGGTGTGGGCACTGAAGTCATGGGGGGTCTTAACATGCACACAGCGTCCCCGGCGGGAATTGAACCCAGGGCCGCTGTGAGACGGCTGCACTGCCAGCTGCTAGGCCCTAGGACATGCTCTTTTACAACAAATGTACACGATAAGTCCTTCAAATGTTCAAATGAAATGTTCTTCAAAGAAAGACAAAGGTTTTTATTCTACTGCTTACAGATCAAGAGCACAAGGCGAAGCTGGAGACCTTCCATCTCCAAGTCAGATGGCGTGGTAGCAAGAAGCGTCATTGATTATGTGACATAAAACCATGTGGATTAGGGATTACACTTGGAAGCTTTTATCACGTTCTCTAATATAAACTTCATTCACAAGTCACACTTGAATTTTGGGGGATCAAATCTCAATAAATAGAAAAATCTTACTGTTAACCTTGCACACCTCTGGGCTTGGAGGCATCCCTGATGGACCGACACACAGTGGATAAATCAGTAGTCCACGTCTTTATTTTGCTCCTTTTTTTCATTTTCTTTTTGTTTTGGCGTTCCTGTGCTCAGGACGGAAGACTAAAAGGACGCTTCAGACTGTCAGAACGAGTCAAGGCTTATCGTTATTTTGAGCTGTTGGAGCTGTGTTGAAATGTACTCTTCTGTAGTGGGTAACACTGAAATAACGAAGATGTGACTGTCTCCCCACAAGACGTCTGCGATAACAGTTATAATGCCAGACAATGATACAGAATGTGGTGTGGATAAGATATCTGCTGGGCAAGGAGAAGCTGCCCGCAGCATGCCAATTTGTTGTACTGTGGCTTTAGTTTGTGGTGTTTTATCTGACTCGGTATTATCTGTTTTGTTAGTGCCTAATATCAAAGATAAAGCTGGCAAAATAAATAGCAAGGAAACATGGCCTGTAACTCTGAACAGAGTTTTATCCAAAGTCCTTGAGAGGTTTATTCTGAACAAGAAGGAAAAGTTGTCCTGACCTCTGACAGTTGGTTTTAAACCAAAACATGGCACAGACAAGTGTACTTTTTGCTTTTGCTTTTCTTTTTGTTTTTTGACAAAGTCCTGACTTCGACAAGAAAGAAAGAAAAACGTTACATATCTTGGGTTCATATCTGCAAAGATGTAAAAGTCACGTCAGTGAAAAGATTGCTGCATTATATTTATTTTTTGCTTGCGATATTCATGTATGACTCTTGTGGTCAGAGGTTGCTAGAGGCAGCAGTTTCTTCTGTTCCTTTGAGGCTGCCATGGAATCTGTTTAAACCTTTCTCAGTAACTTACAAGGATGTGCATTGAGCAAATTTCAGTGTACATCGCTGGTCGTTTAGAAAAAGGGTTTCAAGGCAGTCTGCCATTTCATCCAGACAAATGAGTTCAATGAGTGCATTTTTCCTGCTCATTTTACATCTTATGGTATTTCCAAAAACACTATTAAAATATATGTAATCAAATATAAGGCACCTTTGTTTATCAATGTAAACAAGTTGAATAACGTCTCATACATGTTGAAAGATTACATTTTTTTTTAAATGAACACTTCCAGTGTTAAAAACCATTACGAAATGTACTGAAAAACTCTGATGGCTTTGGTTTACTGAGAAGATAGGAGAACCTGGAAGGCTTAAACACGAAATACTTCTGCAGAATATTAAGGGAAGGTCTTGTCATAATGTAGATGTTGATAAATGTTGATTTAAGGGACTTAGATCAAATCACTTAATATTTGCACTTTTGCTGACATAAAGTGTCTTTGTCCATGTGCCGCCGAGCATTGCATTGTAAGGATTCAGACGAGATTCAGACCAAGACAACTTGATGAAGGGTTTCCGTCAACAGGCATGTAATTCATTTCATACAAACATAACACTGTTTCATTTCTGTTTTATTCATGAGAACTTGGGCACAGAGCCGGGAATCTCCCAGCCACATTCAGTTTAGGCATAATAGAGCTCTTCTGCCCCACATTTCTCTGTAGTTGCATTTGTGGTCTGTAGACATTTGCATTTCATCAAACTTTTACAGATTTGGTTTAGGATTTTGTGGATTTGATAATCATTTTGAGTTTGATCTTCCTAATGCATAAGTTCTGACCAGTGCCTGCCCAAAAACGAGCAAAAAAAACAGCACTGGCTTGTTAAAAGGATTCTTGGTTAATTTAGGATGCCGCTCTTTTATGAGTGAAAACAGACAGCTTATTGATGGCTTTTTTATTTCTTAATGAGCAGCATTAATATCTCAGTGCAGGGCAAGCTCTTTGCAGCTGGCATTTTCTTTTTATCTGCTGGAGACAACATGACTGCATTATCCTCCTCTCAGAAATGAATTGGCAGGAGTTATATGGGTTTTTATTGGTGTTGTTCAGCACTTTGGTTGGGAGGCTGATTTCTCTGTTTATTGTCCGAATGGACGCCATATCTCATCCTCACAGGCACAAATGCCAGTTCATGTGTTGTCTGTGTTTTTCCAAGGCTGCAGACTAGAATAAACACTTCTCAACTCCATTTTATTATTTTCTTCTTTGCTATAATTCTGGAAGCTTCCCCCCATAAAGATCATTCTCATTACGATTAATTAGATTTATTTGGGCTCATTACAATGCTGTCTCACTGTGCAAACACAGTCAGGATTTTGGGGTTGATCTATTGCTGTTGTTTGTGCTCCCAGTTGACAACAACATAAACCTTCTTTATGTGTTGGACATATTGGCTGTCTCAGCCACTTTGTTGCGTTATTGTGGTTTGTTATTGTGGATCAAAAAAAAGTAAAATAATCCCTTTACAATGTCAGACTTTGGTCATGATTTGTAAAGATTTTAAACAGTTGGTTCTTCTAAAGGTCAGGATAAACTTTGTCAGTTCTTTTATTTGTGTTTTCTAACTCCTTCTTCCTGTCCTTGTACATTTAGATCTTTTACACAAACCTGTTTTGATATTTTGATGAATCCCCTTTTCTCACACTTAACTTTCAGATTCAGACTTGCTTCCCTCATCCAAGTCAAACAGCGTGACCTCCGATTACTCCATTACTGTCAACAACAGTGCCCAGTATGAACGTGAAAATTGTTTTGACTGGAAATACCCCCATCATATATCACTTACAAGACAACCACAATTTATTCTTAAAAGGTTGTGTTTTGTTTGCATAGTTTCTGCCGCCAACAGAAACAAAATTCGTGCTAGTACACTTGTAGCCTCACATGAAAAGGATTAAGTGAGTATGATTTGATATAAAAACAACGCTCTTTACAGTAATTTAAATTATTAATTCTTACATTGATTCAGTGTTCTCACCAGACCTCACAGCACTAGTCTGGCGACATTCACTTCTGGAAAATTGCCATTCCCAGTCATTTCCACTGGCACAAAATCTACCGAGCCAATCCCAATGCGGTAGGCCTCATACTCATACAGATGCAGCCAAGAGCCGCTGTTCAAAACAACCAAGATGGCTCCAAAATTTCTGATAACACCTTGGATCACCAGGATTTTACACCAAAGCTATGGGAAGTCACTCAGTAGGGTTCCTACTCCACGTAGACTTGGTTGTCCTTAGTTGTTAATAGTCTGGTTATGTGATTTCTCTGATTGGTTGTATGCCTATCGCATGGCGTCCAGAGGCAGATTCTTTCATGCCCTTCCATCTTGTCTCCAGGAATTCAAATTGACACCCAAGGAATCAAACCAAGTATTAGGATGGCTATCCAGACTGTCACAGCACAAAACCGAGTGCAAGCTAATGTCAGCAGACATCTCTGATCAACCTAAAACCTTTATTTTTGGACAAGAAATGCACACAAACACAGGATACCAACTTCAGACTTGAGTACTTCCTGTACTTCTTAAGTGTGATTCTGGACAACGCTTCAGAGGACAAGAGGATGCAGTTTGATCTTTCTATTGAGACAACCGTCTACTCGATGACATCACAGCTCAGCTAGCGCACATCTAAGAAAACACTGGAGTACATTTGAATATAGACTCTGTCTCCATAGGTCAACCACAAAAGTTGAAGTTAGAGAATCACATTATCACACGAACACATAACCAAACTATACTGTTACACAACAACACTGGTATTTTAATCTTATACGATGTGAGCTTTCTATTGATACTAAATGCATCCTGGGATTCTTTACTATCTGTAGTCTAAACAAATATCTACTGGGTGCATCCTTGATGAAATGTGTACAGCAAGAAACACAGATTTTTGACTGTATCCAGATTGATGAAAACCTTAAAGTGATCGAGACTGATGATTTTGTTTTTTGAGTTCGCAATAACACAAATAACAACATGAACACATAAGATCTGAACATGTGGTCTACGTGTTTTTAGAAGTACACCCTGGGGTGCGGGGGCACGGTGGCGCAGCTGGTGGTGCAGCCGTCTCACAGCAAGAAGGTCCTGCGTTCGATTCCCGCCGGGGACGCTGTGGGCGCTGAAGTAAGTGTTAGTTCCCCCACGACTTCAGTGCCCACACCCTGGGTGGGGTTGCCGAAAGGGCCTTTCTGTGTGGAGTTTGCATGTTCTCCCCGTGTTCCCTTGGGTAGCTAATGTGAGCTACCCTCACAAAAACATGCACACAGTCCTGGGCTATACATGCCCCCTCTGGCCAGCCGGGGCGCCAGATGGGGTGGGGAGGATCTGGCCGGAATAACGTGATCCTTCCACGCGCTACGCCTGGCCAGAGAAGCCCCACCCTGTCTGGTGAAAAGATGCGGCCTGCTCACTCCTCAGGTTAAGGAGGAGACCTGAGCTCAGTGCAGGGCCCTCCCGGGGTTGGTAGAGGATGGCAATGCCCAGGACTGTCACTTAGGTAGGAGCACTGGGTGATGAAAATGGGAAAAAACCAGGGATAAAAAATATATATATATAAAAAAAAAGAAGTACACCCTAACCACCTCACTGTCATGTTAGCCGGAGAGAGATTACCTGGAAAGCTTGCCCAGCAGGTCCAAAATGAGGCCAGTAGGAGAATCCAGTTTGTAATTGTAGCACTAACAGCAGGAGCCCAGGTACAGACCTTGACAGTAACTCTTCAGAGACACAGTCTCTGTGGTCCTCACCACTAAAATCATCCTTCAGGAAGAATTCAATTGCTGCTAAATTATATGCTATGGTTGTCTTGCTCTAAACAAGAGAAGATTTAATTATAGTACTTACCCTTTGTTAAATCCTGTATCTCTGTGGCATGTTAATCAGTGCTTCCCAAAGTAAAACTGCTGTATTTTACTTTGAGAAAGAGGCCTGTGTCTCACACCGTCACCCTAAGTGGCTTTTTTACATGGATAAATGCTGGTTCAAACTTTCAGTTTATCATCTGTTATTGTATCTGAAATAGGTCCATCATGTAGAAGTCAAAAATTAAATTACAAGTCTCCTCAATGAAACCTATTGCCTTGTGTCCTTACCACTGATAAGGTGCATTTGGACAGTGACTTTGATTTTGACTAGTACACTGTATGCGCTTAAGATATTTTATTTCATTTGTTAATATTCTCTCACCAGCCTCCTAATGAGGCATACCTGTCCAAATGCTCATTGTCTTAAGTATCTGATCAGCTAACCGAATGCCAGAAGCACAGTACATTTATTTATAGAGATGATCAAGATAAATTGCTGAAGCTCAGAATGTAGAAGAGAGGTGATTTAAATGACTTTAAAAGTAGCATGGTGTCAGACAGGCTGGCTGGGTTTCTGATGGCTTTTTCATAAATAACCACCTCCAGAGGTTATGGAGAATGGTTTAAAAAAGATAAAATACACAATGTATGTCAGTGGCCAGAGAATTATGGCCTCAGTGGTTTGATGTGACATAAAGGCATCAGTAACTCAAATAATCATTTATTACAGCCAAGGTTTAGACCATCAAACCAGACCAGAGGAGCATCTTAGAATGCACAACACGTCACACCATGAAGCAGGCAATCACAGTGGATGTGACTCCTGCCTGTCAAGAACAGGAAACTGAGATAAGAGTTTCCACGGTAGTTTCCACGACAATAGAAGATTAGAAAAATGCTGCCTGGTCCAAGGAGTCTTGGGGTGCTTTCACACCTGTGGCCTGTTTGTTTGGTTCCGATTCAGGGGCTAAATCAATACAGTTGTTTCGTTTCTCCTTTGTGGAGTTTGTGTTCACAAGGCAAGCGTCCGTAATGGTTCAAAGCTGTTAACAAATGCCATGCGCGAACCAACTGTTCTCTGATTGGTCAGAAATGAACGCGGAAGGAGTTTCCTCTTCCGTACCCTGGGAAAAACAACAATGGTTATAACCCCTTTCACAGAGAGGGTGCAAAGTGCAGACCGCCGCCGCCGATCACATTCATTTATGTGCTGCCGGTGCAAGAACGGACCGCTCTGCAGGCGAGAGGCCGCCTGCCGCGGCATTTGCGCCGCGCCTGCCTGCCCCAATTGAAATTTTTTTTATTTCACCGGGCCACGCTGTGACAACATCTCGGCACGTCCAATAGGAGAGAAGGTGGTGGAGGCTGCTCCAACTCTTCTCCATGCGCCGCGGTCGCACATACACAATGAATGGAGTTGTCGGTTGCTGTGTCGATTATGTTCTCACTACAAAATAAAAAAAAATAACCGCTCCACGTCTCGAATGGAAGCGAGCCGAGACCAGCTCTCCTAGGCGATCTCGGCTTGCTTGTTTTGTCCCGCATCCGAGCACGATTGGTGTGTTCATATATCAAACGAACCGATCTTTAGAGGGAAACACTCCCTGTTCCGGAACAACTGCTCCAAACGGGACAGGTGTGAAAGCACCCTTGAATTCTGTTGCAGCGTTCAGTTGGGAAGATCAGAATTTGGCCTAAACAACATCAACGTGTGCATCCATTCCTTATGACTTATGGCCACAGTATTCCCATATTCTTATGGCTACTTTTAGAAAGATAACATGCTATTGTCACAGAGGGCAGGGCTTTTTAGATGCTCTTCTTGAACACAATGAGTCCAGTGTCACCAGTTCACAATACAATAGAGCAGCTTTGTGGTGTGGTTGGAAGCGAGATCAGGAATGACCAACTGACGAATCAGCAGCACCTCTGTCATATCCCATCAAATAATCCCAAGATCTTTAAGGAATATTTGCGGCAGCTTTTCTGAGTGTACGCCACAAAGAATTACGTTTTTGAAGGCAAAGCGAAGTCTAGCCAACTTGAGCTAGAACAACTAGAACAGCTTTTACAAACTTTTAATGTTGCCATTCCTTCCCACATCATCTAAACATGTTCAAAGCATTGTGCTGAACTAGCCTTGAAGCTTTATTGTTGTTGTTGTATCCTCTTCTTCCATAATGGATTATATTTGGGTGGGAAACAAAGCATTTGCTTTCTGTCAAAAATCTCCTCCCTTTCTCTGCTGGGGGCCGGTCAGGACTGTAGGCAGGTCAGTGCAGCAGCTGGACCCTCCTCCCCCTGAGCCATGCCTTTGTGATGTCTGCAGGATGTTGTTTGGCATCAACTTGAAAAATTCATGGACGTCCCTGGAAAAGATGTTTTTGGTTGTTTTTTTTAAGGAATTTGATATCCACAATGTCACATTGTACCCTTCTGCATTAATGCAACAGTCACAAATGACTTTGCCAAGGACGCTGACAAACCAATACCATCACAGGCCCTGCCGTTTGCACTTGTTGCTGGTAACAGTGTGGATGATCTAACATCATTGCTCCAAATAACATATTCCTTTTTTTTCTTCCAAAATATGAACTGGAATGATACATTTGACAATCCTACAGCTTCTCGTGAATGACAGTTGTAGTACCATTGCAGGAACGGAGAATCAGGGGGGTCCAGCTTGGGTTTGTCTTGAGTGATTCTCTCATTCTACGCATTGGAAAATTTGGGAATTTCAAAGATTTCTCATAGACAATTAGTCACGTTTCCATTTTTGCGCAAAACAAAATGGAATCTCTGAAAGTTCGATAAAGGTATCGCTCCAGGGGGTTGGTGTTTCCATTGATTGCTGTTTTTCTCCTTAGAGTAATTCTCGTAACTATCATATCTCGTCCTGCAAAACTTCTCTTCAAAACAAGACAATCTCAACTTTAAAGTAAATGTAAAAAAATCCTTATTCTTTGACTGATGTTGAGAAAATAGAAGATGAAGGCAGCGGACAATCGTTCAAATGATTATTCAGAGGCAGAGCCCTTATGTAACATATAATGATTAAGTAGTGTTACAGCACAACTGTGTCGTATCAATGAGGCCAGAAACAGCTGGAAACTAGATTTTGATCACTTCAGATTTAGGTCACATCCAGCACTGCCAGAGAGGTGGAAAGTTGCAAAAAGTGTTTCCATTACACTTTTGCGAATAAGTGGATTATCGAATCGCCTAAAAATTCACCTCCTGGAAGCAATATTTAGGAGTTTTTTTCAAATTATTGCGGTTTCCATTACAAGACTTATTTTTTGATATTTGGTTTTGCTCCAATCTAGTAATAAAAACATGCTTTGTGACTTAGCTTCTCATGGACACTGCTTTTGTAATAATTCCTTACTTTTTTCATATCACGCCTTTTACTACTAATAAATCACTCCTCCATCCAAAACTAGATGAATGAATACAATGATAGAGAGAAAAATTAGTTAATAGTGTCTGGGAAGACATAGAAATTTCCAAGTAAATTCATATACTTTCATAAATTTTACATTATACATTTCATTCCAAGTTTCTCTGATTTGATTTGATTATTTGGGTTATTAATTCACCCAAGCTGCGCAAACTCAACTTTTCAGGAATATTCATCAATATATTTTCAATGAACTTGACTTATTTTGAGGTACAAGATTGCCTGGTAAAGAAGTCTTTGATGTGCATATCTTTTGACAAAGTGTACGCAGTAAGAGATTTTAGTATTGGCTCGTAACATTCATTGATAAAACTAGAATTTTCATTTTTTTGGTTGTAGGGTCATGTGTTTGTGGGACAAAGAAAGGCTAACTATCAAATGGAGTTCTTGTAGCTTCTTCCTCTTCATAATGGTCTTTTTCTATGAATAGCTCACTCTTTAATCCCTTTTAAAAAACCGAAACGCTGCTTTGAGACTGATCCTGTTGCAGGAAAATAAGACATTCCAGACATTTTAATGAGATCTTTGCTCACAGTGGCGTGATCAAATGAATCATTACACTGAAAAACAAAATATGAAGGGATGGTCACTGAAGTCCTGTTTATAGTGCAAATGCTCTCCATTTGCATTGGCATAGCATGGCGTAGTGGAGTAGCCTGTGCCAAGCAGTAGGGATGCCCTGCAGCTTGATGTTGTCTTCAGTGGCAGTTCCTCATTAAAACTGTACATTAAGCTTCTACCTGTAGAGTACACTTTACAGGCTTTACTCATTCCTCTTTTTTAACTTTCCCACACACAAACAACAATGATGCAGACTCATGCTGACATGCACACAAAGCACGGTTCTCTTTATCCCTATCCTGACCTTTAAAAGCTCCTTTCCCAACTGTGTCATTTGTTTCTGCAGAGCAGGGTCATCTCGCTCGCTCCCTCCCATCTTACCTCCCGGCCTTCTATCTTTTGTCATGCTGTGCTGCTTCTCCCCTGATTGTGTCTCTTTCATCTGTCAAAGCCCTCTCGCTGTCTAAGAGGAAGAGACAGTGATTGATGGTAATCACTTTGCCTGTGTGCACATCCGACCTGCTGCTTGGTCTGCAGGCTCAGCCCAGGTTTCCACCTTATGACTTATCAGGACATTCGCTTATCCTGTAGGCTAACATTGCCCCTGCTAGTAAGAAACTACTGCTTCTAGTATTTGGCTCCAAACATATACACCTGCAATTATGTTTGACAAAATGAATGATGGAATGGTTATGCATATAAAACAAACAGGGAGGTTTTTCTGCTTCATTAGTGTCATAATGTCAAGCTGAGATTACACTGCTACAACCTTTTGACAGCTTTAATTCTCTGCTGATCCTCTCTGATGTTCATTGGCCCCCCTTTTGATCCCCCTTTTGGCCCCCCTTTCTCCTAATATTTATGAAGCGTTTATAAAGTGGAGGAAATGGAATCCGTTTCACCGCCAGGAACTGTCAAAAAAAAGTCCAGTATTGATCTCTTTGTCGCCCAAAACCATTTATTTACTTATCCAACAACAAGGTGCTGGCTACAGTAGGAAAGGTCTCTTTATGGGGCTTCTCAAAATAACCTCTTTCATCTTACCACACTTGGTGGTGTTTGTTTGCACAGATGGCGTTGTTATTTTCTATGGTCTGGCTTGTTGCATGGGGTAATGGCTTGAAATATATCTGATGGCAGAATAGAATGTATGCATCATTACTAGAAGAACCCTGAGGACCCCAGAGCTTTGGCCCCATCCATATAATAAGTCAAAAATATTTATTGTTAAACATGTTAAATGTATTTGCTATGTTGTTCATGTAAAATAAATGCTGAGTTTGAGAGGGTGAAGTCCTAATTTTGATTCATTGATAGCTGCAATAATTAGCTGTTAAATGTGTTTGTATGGAAACATTCTGCTGTGGATTATTAGATGATAATGAGTTTTAACTTTTCTTAGTGACCAAAATGACATGAATTGAAGGCATGTTGAGTAGGAATAGAATATAAGTTGATGTTAACCTAACCAGCGTCAGAATGAATTGATGTTATAAGTCTCTGTGTGGATGTATTAACGTTTGTCTTTAAAGACACAGACAAATCAAAGTCATTTTTAATTTTGTGACTTGACTTGACTTTTGAATGGTTTGGTATAGAGAGTCGTGGCTGGTGTCATCCGCTAAATGTCCAGGCCTGAGGAATCTACATGCAAGCAGTGGTGGACAGTAACGGAGTAAATTTACTTGAGTACTGTACTTAAGTACATATCCAGAGGATTTGTACTTTACTTGAGTATTAGATTTCTTTGGTACCAAGACAAATATTTTTACTTTTACTCGAGTAAATTTCTAGGAAGGCTGAAAAGTACTCGTTACTTTCAGGTCTGCTCTTTTTTCTTCTTACCTAAAATCCTATTGGACACAAGCTGTTTTTGTCAAAGGAGGAGACCTATCACAGTGCACGCCCTCCACTGGGATGTACGTAAAGCGGAAATACGTCAAGCCTCCTCAAAACGATACCGCCAAAGTAGCCTGCGTTTGTCAAGACAGAGCCGCAACAATGGCTACGCCTGCGTCAGGAGAAGAGTATTGGGATATTGGGAGACAGGCACAGAGACAGACATTGGGAGACAGGCAAGACAGACATGGGGAGACAGTTTGTTATGCTCTATATTGCTATATTGTACTGGTACATGTCCTTCCTGTAAAGTTAAGTGACTTCAACATTGAGTTATTGAAAGCAGAGATGTAGTTTTTTGTAAAGCAGTGGTCTTTGAAGAGGATCCAGACTTAGTTGGATGGTGCAGGTTAATTTGGTTTCAGTTCATGATTTTAATTAACTGCATCATGTGCTGTCCTCTTATGATCCCATTCATTTGATTTTTTTTTTGGTGTTTCTGCAGGTTTTATATAACATTGTGGTTCTAAAAGCAGCACATCAGTGCAGCTGGTTTCAAAGAGTTAATTCTCAGAAACAAGAGTTAAAAGATCCTTAAATTAATTTAGAAAAAATTTAGTAATTTACTGATGTGGAAAATAAGAAATGTACTCTTACTCTTACTCTTACTTTTACTTAAAGTAAATTTAAAAGCATTTACTTTTGGATACTTAAGTACCTTTAAAAGCAAGTACTTTTCTACTCTTACTCGAGTAATATTTTGACTGAGCTACTTTTACTTGTAACAGAGTAAATTTTGACCAGTAGTATTTGTACTCTTACTCAAGTACTGGGGTCGAGTACTCTGTCCACCTCTGCATGCAAGTCATACAAGCGCTTCCACTGCAGCACGCCTGAACATGCACAAGGGTGCGAGGGCCCGTTCATCGCTGCTTGCAGCTTTAATTATTATTATTATTGAATCTGGTCATAGCAGGTTTACTGGCCGGTAAAGCGTGTTTACCTGAAACTTAGTTTAAAGTGCAACATTATGCAGTTACAGATTTTTCTTGGCCTTTTATAGATGGATTATGTGGACACGTGTCATGGTACCCGTGTCATCCATCAATCTTGTCAATGAAAATCGTGTCTTGGTTGAAATGCCTCCAACTCATCTCACAGCATTGACACAGTGACAGTGTCACATGATCACATAGCAATCCTACAAGTTGCAGATAAACTCGCAATATATTGATTAAGAGACGTTTATGGTTAGAGCATGAATTGTAGATAAACCAACTGCGGCATAGCCTATACATTGTCTTAAGAGCACTTTTGAAGCCTCTTTTTTGTGTCTCTGTAATTCAACCACAGTTAATCCAGAAATGGGCAAACCAGCGACACAAGCAGACCTGGAAGCCGGCTGGAAATCAGTTACTAGAGGTTAGCTATTTAAGTTCGGCGTTGTTTAGCTCATGGCAACCTATGATGCTAATTCATGTTACCTTGCTTTTATTCTGATTGAATCTGTGCCTATATGCACATTTCAGATGTAGCTAAAAAAAGACATCTGAAATTTGTGCACCTGTAGCTGAAATAAGGAAATGAGAGCAAATGGGGTGGAGAGACTGAATCACTTTTAGACTCTAGTGGTCAGTCAAGTAATTGAAATTTTCGCCACATCCTGAATTGCGTGAATGTGTAAAAATGGATGTAGCCCCTTGGGTTGTGGTCAGTTTTCTGGATTGATTGTCATTGTCTTTGGGTTTTGATCTCGTGCGTCATCCGACCCTGATTTAGTCCCCTTTTATGTATCAATTTTTAGCCTTTGTTTGGTTTGGCTTTTCTTATTATTTTGGCTTGTTTTCTTTATTCAATGCTTTAGTTAGAATGTGTTTATCACTTCTGTGCATCGGACTTGCTCTTGATTATTCCACCGGTTTCTCATCAACCCATGTCTCCTGTATTTGTCACCTGTGTTTTGCATGTGTGTATGTGGCTAAATAGCCCTTTTTGTCTCACTCTCTTTGTTGTAATCCAGGTAGTGTTCTTTTCTTTTCTTTTAATGTAAAGCACTTTGTGATTTTATATCTGTGAAAGGTGCTATATAAATAAACTTTACTTACTTACTTACTTACTTGTGCTACACTGTTGGGCCTCTCTGTATTTGCCTGCTTGTTCACGTCATCGGCCCTGTTTCAAGACTTCATGGCATGCAGCTAAAGTTAGTTAGTTACACTTTAATACAGTGCTTCCTTAACTGCAGTCTTCTGAGTTTAACTTGCAGCTGCGGTTGATGTTGGACTGTTACCACAGCAAGCATGAGTTTAGCTGATTTGTATTTAGACCATCTGGAGACTGGAAGTGTACACAACGCTGAAGTTGCCTACTGATCAGAAGCTTCCAACGTGGAATTGACAAACGGACCATTGCAGAACTTCAGGGTTGTGAAATATGTTACAGTTTTGAGATTTATCCCAAATGTTACGGTGGCATTATCCTAAATGAGGGTAAATATGAACAAAATGAATGTGTAGAGAAGAATGCTATTATAATGTACTTGTATCAGACTTAAGCAAGCACAGGAAAACGGATAGCTAGTTGTCAATGTGAATTATTACTTCTGAGGACAAAGAAACTGAGATCATGCTAACCTTCAGCTTCAGGTTAAACAGGCACTAATGAGAGTGCAACAGGGAGACGACAGTTCAACTTTCAAAATCACAAAGGGGTTTAAACGGGGTAAGTCATAGCTTAATTATTGTCAGTATGATTGGATATCCTGCTCTATGTAGGTTCTTTGAATTAATAAAGGACCTTGTTTTGGCTGGGTGCTTAACTACTGAACTGGAACAATGTTTATGAAAGAGAGAGCAGTAAGTGGAAGCTCGATCTGGGCTGGGCAACTCGTACTTAGTTTGATCAGATACCCTTCATGACATTATTCAGACCCATGGGGAGTTTGAGCTCTGGAAGCACTGAGAAACCTTGACCTCTGAGGTGAATCACTAAATCAAGATGAGCTGTAAGAAGTCCAAAGATGTGTTTCGCTTGCTTATTTACCCTCAAGGCCGCTTCCTGTCACAGCTCCTCTGTACACTGACCAAGATGGATTGGCCAGCAGCCCTTACAGTACATGCACTGAGCTCTAAAATTGCCATGAGGATCTTCTCTTATTGTGCGGATTCTGCAGACTTTAGTTGAGTGAACTTCAATTGTAAATGGCTGGGCCTAAATATGCAGAAATTTGTAAGACAGTGGGGAAGTTGAATAGAGAAACTTTCTAATTTTAGACAAAGCATTTTATTACAGAAGTGTCTGATAATGACAGCAAAGAGTTTTCAATGTTTCCCAGTGAAACAGGATAATAACAATCAAATATATGCACATTAAACATTGGAATTTTTCAGTAGCGCAGAATGAATTTCATTGTTTGCACAAAGGGTGAAACAGATCTGTTTGCATGTTTATTTTCTCTTTCTGAACACGGAGAGCGAATACTTGCCATCGTAGTTTCTCTCCTTTCATAGGAGGGTAATCAAAGAAAAAATATAAGAGCTTTATATTTATTAATGACAGCATCTTCTGTGTTTCTCTCTCACTATATCTGACCTCCATCATCATTTCTCAAGAGTTGGACACTCTCCAATGGCCTGAGAGACTGAAAGTGATGAAAACAGATGATACCCTCTCACACTGGCTTCACAACTTATCATGTAACACGTCTTTGTCAAACTCAAAATCAAGACTGAAGTTCGACATCAACACATCTCTGGGGCTGACATGCTTACAAAGGTCAGCAGACTCTAAAGGTCACCTTTTTGCAAATTACAGATAGGAACGCAAAGAGTAAAAAGCAGTGCTGACTAGGGCTGTTCGATTTTGCCCAAAAATAAAATCTCGATTTTTTTCTCTCAAAATCTGATTTTCGATTACGATTACGATTATTTTGTGAATTGACAAAAGGCAAAGAAATGATTTCAAATATGCTGTTTTTTTATTGAACATTTGCCCCATTGGGCTGTAAGTGCAAACTTTGCTCTTATTTAACCAAAAATGAATGAAAAAAGTGCAAAACTCTGTAAAATAAGTTTAAAAAAAGTTTAAAAAAATATAATAAAATATAAGTTTTATCTCTGAAAAAAAAAATCAGCAAATAAGCATTTGCAAACATACAGTAAGTTATATTTCCAATTAAATAAAACAAGACATTTTCTAATTAAACTAAACTGGGTCTTTGCATGCTAAATAATAATGCAACCCATGAGGGAGGTAGAGGTGTGTAATGTCAGTCATTACATTTGCTATTCACATTTGCAAGTTTTTTGCAAGGAACACGAGCCGGTCTACCGCATCTGGCTTGAGGGATGCCCGGTGGCATGTTACAACGCCCCCTCCTACACTAAAGAGCCTCTCTGATGGGGCACTTGTCGCAGGTATTGAGAGGTATTTCCATCAATCATTAATATGTGTGCAGACAAGGTAAAAAAAAAAAAAGGTGAAAAATCGATTTTACGATTTTCACGTTTTAACATCGTTCTAATTACATAATCGCGATTACGAATTAAAATCGATTAATCGAACAGCCCTAGTGCTGAGTTTAACCTAAAACTGAAACAGTAAGTGTAAATGGAATTCCTTCATGTGAGTAACGTGAAGGTGTTAAAATCAACTTTCAAATGAAAGAGTTTGAAGTTTCTGGAGCATAGATAATGTAAGATGCCTAAAACAGGAGGCTTATGCCTTCGGAGGCACCGGAGTATGGGAAGTGACAAAAATCAGCAACTCTGGTATAAGAACCCTGTCACTTTGTCATTTTGGGCAGCCTCACCTGTTCAGTGGGCAGTTTTGATCTGCATGCTACTGTGACATCACCGACCCAGATCAGAGTAGCGTTATGGAGCTTCTCCATCTTTATCTCTACCCAACTTCACAGGGTTGGATTCAGGTTAGGTGGTCTGCGGTCTGCTTTGGTCTGGGAAGATGGGCGGGCAGGTGGACAGAGATTAGAAATCTCAGCAGGTGCAGCCACCTTTTCCCCTGGATGGGCCACTGCTGCAGTGCGACCAAGCAACCTAGCCCTGGCCAGACATGTCCCATCGACTAGCATCGGGAGCATCTACCGCTAGATTCTCCTTTCATCAAGGCAGGGAAGAGTATCAGGTCAGAATAGATGAATGTCACCAAGCAGGGACTAAGTTTGTGGTGTTGAACATGTTACTGGACATTCTTGTGTAATTGCTACAAAATAATTTGTTGCTTTTAGTTAATTTCTACAGAAGAATATTTATGTTATTATTATTATTTTATATTAAATGCATATTTTACTGTATATTACAAATAATTTTGTGGGGACCCCCTGGCACCATCGAGGAGCCCAAGGCTGGGGGCATCTTAAGACCTCACTTATATTTTTTTTGTTCAAAGATTTAAAAGTTTTATATCTTTGAACAAAAAAGATCAGAGAAACAAAGAAATTGAAACAAAGAAACAATTTTAGTATCAACTGTGTTTTATTAAAACAAAGTTGATACTAAAATTGTTTCTTCTCCTTTTTTCCAAATGAGAATCGATAGGAGAATCGATAAAGAATCGAATCGTTAAGCAGAATCGAAAATGGAATCGTAATCGAAAAAATCTTATCAATTCCCATCCCTAGCTGCAATATAGACGAAGATAGGACATTATTCATACCTGACTCTTTAATGAGACTGCAATGCTGACTGACTTCTTTATTACTGCAAAAAGTAATTTCTCTTTGGGGATTAATAAAGAATTATTGAGCTGAGTTAACGGCAGCTGCAAACATAGATGTCTTTTAATGTGGAAGATTAGACTGAGTGGAGAAGACTGAAGCTAGTAATCTGTAATGTCTCTAAGGTGTTCAACCACTGTACAAAGTCAGAGCGAGCTCAGCAGGCCACAGAAAGTTTTTCTTTTAGTATCACTTGCAGAACAGTTAAACCAGAGAATCATGGAGGTATTTATCCTTCATCTCAATTTACTGCTCAGTTATATATGCAGAACCTTTTTATACTGCCACTTCAACATGTGACGCATTTATGTCCAGCTGTTTAATCTACGACAGCTGTAGTTATTTCACACTTTGTTAGAATTATTAGAAGTGTGGATTCAATTCCCTGGTCTCTGCTTTAGAAACAATGCTCATGGTGGTAAAGACAAATTCCTACATCTATCATGTCACATCCTCAAATCCTATGTACCACCAACGTCTCCAAGTAAAGAAAATAATGAAGAATTGCAGTGGCAGCGCTGACAGGAAGCCCTCTTTAGACGCGCTGTGTCACATAACACTGGTACAGGCGCTGAGATGTGACGACTTCGCTGTGAATTTTGAAGTCTGCTGACAATATTGTTTTTCCTCACATACTCCACACAGACACAGGACCTTAATGACTTTAGAAATACATAATCCTTATTAAACTTGCATTTATACAGCAGAACCTTCTGTAAGACGGAGAGGAAACGGTTTTAAAGTTTAATATAAAGAAGTAGCATGATTAATTATGCTGTCAGTTTGTGGTAGTTTTTAAATATATTTATAGTCGATGTTTTATTATGAGTACAAAGTAAAATTTTCTTCCTTTTTTCCCATTCATCCATCCTTGAAACGGGCTTCATCCTGGTCGCAGTCACAAGGTTGAATTTTCAATTAAAGCTAAATTAGGAAAATGAATGATTTTGTATGTTGTCAATTAAAGCACTTGCAAGGACAATTGCTGGTGAATTTTAAATGTAATTGTGTGGCGCATGTTGCATTGAGTGATGACAAGTTTGCAAGCAAACAAAAAATAATTATTTTCTGTTCTGTACAGGACGTACTTATAATTCCATCAGCCTGCACACATTAATAAGTCTTTTTTACTCATGCTTCTCTCGGCTGCTGCATTGTGCATTAGACTCTTTGTTGTAGCGTGAGTGCGTCCTGTCAATGTCCCAGGTGTTTCCAAATATATCACTTCAAATGTTTGCTTCAACATTGCCACCAATTATTTGACAAGAGGAAGATCCTGTGTTGTGGAATGCATTATTTTATGACGTGGCTAATGTGCAAACGCCCGGTATTAAACTTTTGCCAAACCAACGTGTAGATAATCTGCTCTGGCGACCCCTAGTAATGGAAAAACTGACAGAAGTTGCTTTTGTATAGAAATGCAGCAAATTGGTACAATAATAAAAAAAATGTCATAGCTACAATTTTCTGTTTTCACTCATCTAGTAACCACTCCACTGATCTGGTGTGACTGAGAGGTATTCTCTTTTGGACTATCAACAGTTTCTGAACTGTCTGAAGTGCTGAAACAAAGAAAAGAAGGGTTATTGTGACAAAGACAAAGAAGAAAAAAAAGTCAGTTTGAGATGGAATTTGATGCTCTGCTGGAGCTATTTGTTGTGTCTGGGCAGACTGAAATCTCTTGAGAAAACAGGGGAATTTATTCCCAAATGTGGAGCTAAAAGGTTTTCTGTGCTTGGTTATCTTGGCTGGGCAGGATCACAGATGCTTCTTCATGTCTTCCAAATGGGGGAGGTGTGCTGGTGATGTTTTATCAATAATACAATTCCTCATGTCGCGTTTGCTTGTCAGCCAACAATCCTGCTGTGTTCACACTGGAGGAGAAGCCGATTAATTCCCCTTTGCTTGCATGGGAATAAAGGTCATCACAGCTTGACTGAGTTTGATATGGAATATCAGTTCATGTTTTAACTGGGTCAGGTTGTGCATTAAGGCTGCTGTGGTAGTAAGCTCTCGCTGCAGTAAAAACACACTCCCCTGTGTGTATTTACTTGTGTATCTAGCGGAGATGCTGTATTTGACATGATACACTCTGTCTCCATCTTCTTCATTTGCCTCAGTTCTTTGGTACACTGATGGATGCATGCCTCTGAAACAATAACAAGGGGATAAGAACGCATACACATACATCTTCCCTACGGAAATTCGTATTTGAAAACCTTGGTGTCTTTTTGAGAGTATTAACTTAGAGAACTATATTTGTGATGCATAATTTAAGGTGGGAAATTTCATGACATAGGTCTCTCTTAATAAAATGTGGGTGGAATGATGCTAATTGGTACCGTGACATTGTGGTTGATGTGGTGGAGGATGGCAATGCCTGAAAAATATGTTTTGAAAAGCAGACATGTGAGCATGTAATGGTTTTAATGAAATTAAGAGCAAAAAACATAATACACAGAATATACACGATTTGTAAAATTTCCTTTGTTAAAATTTTTTTAATAAAATAAAAAATCAGAATACAACAAATATGTATTGTGAACATCTGCAGCCTCAAGGAACACGACCAACCCCAATATTCTCGACTGAGGCAGCACAATCGATGTACTCCTCCAAATCTTAGGTAATTTTCATAACAGAGGATGCATGGCTTCTTTTGTCTCAGTCTCTTATCTGCACTCTGGAGCCAGACTAAAGACACGTGGAGGGTTCAGTGCAGAAAGCAATTGACATCATTGGACTCGTGTGGCTAATTCATGTGCAACACATTCATGTGCAACATTTTCATGTGCAACATGTTCATGTCCATCACAAATATGTGCAACACATTCCTATGCAACATTTTCATGTACAACACATTCTTGTGCAACATTTTCATGTACAACACATTCTTGTGCAACACTTCAATGTGCAACACATTTATGTGCAGCACATTCATGTGCAACACATTCATGTGCAACACATTCATGTGCAACATTTTCATGTCCATCACAAATATGTGCAACACATTCATGTACAACACATTTATGTGCAACACATTCCTGTGCAACATTTTCATGTACAACACATTCTTGTGCAACACTTCAATGTGCAACACATTTATGTGCAGCACATTCATGTGCAACACTTTAAAGGAGCTTGAGGCCGGATTGTGGCAGGATTTATGAAAAAAATCCGTATACATTTTAAGTTTTCTAGTAATAATGTCAGATGAAGCGTTCCAAACCCAAAAGAATGAGCCCTCTAGTGTATCTCTCCTTTGCCTTGAACAGACTGTGTGCTGCAAAATGTGCTGCAATTCGGTCCCGAATTTCCCGCGCTGGGCTGCGGATGTGACGTCACATGACGCTGCATGTGCGTTCTCCCCGTTCTCCCGTGCCGGCTTCACTGTTGGCTGCAGTACCCCCAACGGCCGTCGTGGTGAAGGGTGGCGCTAGAGAGTCTCATTTCTTAAAAGGAGCCTCATGCTCCTTTAATGTACACCATATTTGTGGCACTGAGGTGATTCACTTTAACACAGGGACTGGAAGGATGCAGCTTTTTGTGTTACCTGTTGAGTTTTGTGTCAAAAAAGGGAAAACACTCATATATTCACAGCAAAGCAGACATTGAGAGGTTTATTTAGTTCATTAACTCATTAACACATGAATGGTAATCATTTTATTTAGTGAGGCCATCAAAGATACCCACCTGTTTCGTGCTATAACTGTTCTGCAGCTGCTTGAGGCACATCCTCTTTACGGGAAGATGGAGTTTGCTTCTGTTTTATGGAAATATCATTGTTGAGATTCTCATATTTTCCACATTCTTTTGGGAGTTCATGTCCATTTGAGCTTAAGATGGGATTTTAAATGTCAAGTGGTGGAAACAGCACTTGGAGGGAAACTTTCATCTCAGCATCCGCGTAGCAGCTGTGCTCATCCTCTGAGTGCAATTTTTTCTCCCTTGAATCCTGAAGGTTTTCTCATCTATGTTGTATGCATTCAAAAGTTACTGATGATTGCTTGCTGTTGTAGAATAATAATGTCACAGTTTTGTTGTTTTTATCCACTTCCAGTTTCCAGAGTAGCGTTTGAAGTCTGACTGGAGATATTTGATTCTTCTGAAAAGTTAGAAGCTTTATTGTCTTTGTAATTTTACCACAAAACTCTATTTGGTGTCTCCCAGAAGGACCAGCGGCAGTATAAAATTAGAAAATTGGGTTTTGCTGGTTCCTCTGGACTTCATTGCACAGCTATAACTGGTAGAGTCACCTTGTCTCCAGATGTCTGAAGTAAATTTGGTAAATAAAATGTCTACGAAAATGAAGGATATCCCGGGCTTAATAAAAAGAGGACCTAAGTTGTAGACATGATGACTCTCCACACCCAGGATTATCAATGATCAAATAGTTGATAAAAAAGTTTTAAAATGAAAGTGATTATTAAGCTGGAATCCCCACACGTTATGGCAGCGTTATTTCAAGCTCACATTCAGAATCTCTTTCCATTGTAATCTAATACTCTTAGAGAACTAATGTAGCATGAAGGATGAGCCATTTAGAAAGCCTGTAGGTGACACAAAGTCTATCAACGTATTCTCTGAAACGTTTCAGCTAGCTGATGGGACTTGTCTGTCTGTAACTTGTGTGTGGAGGTCAGAGAGCTTTATGTTTTAAGATGCACACATCAGTGTGTACCTTCAGTACAGAAACCCTGACGTTTGGCCAGTTGCAGGCAGAGTTGAGCCCCTTAGGAAATAAGAAGGGCCAGAAGCAGTCTGCTGCATTATGTATACCCCCTGTCTCTTATCTACCTCTTCCAGCACGTTACGTCCCTGGATCTGAGCTGCTGCCCACATGATGGTGTTTTGCAATCAAGAGGCTTCTTTAGAAGAGACCAGGGGGAAGAAGAGGGCTCAAGAGCTATATACTTTCTTATTCCTAACAGGATTACCGTATTATCATATGGAAGTATGGTAGGAGCTGACCATCATGACCTGAAGGATTAATACTCACATGTTCTTAACTATTTAATTCAATTATTCTTAAGAACTGTGAATTGTATCCCTTAAAGCTGACACTTTAACCTTACATGACTGAACAAATGCCTTTGAAGAACCCTGGGGAATTACTGATACTGAAAAATGGCTCTGATATTCATATTGTAATATATTACTGTATTGTATTGTAGGGAGAGTGGGGTAATTTGTGCCAAGGGGCAAGTTGTTCCACCCCTGTTATCTAGAAAACCATAGAAGAAATTGGTCATGTGATCACATATTTTTGGAGAGGCATCCATTTCAATCATCCTGCAAACAATTTGACACATGGCTTGAGAGGTAAGCACATTTAAGTTCAAAAAACAATTTTATGCCCTCCAAAGTAAAATTTCTACGAACAAGGTTTTTTGATTGCAGGGTTCGAACAATTATAGACAACTTAGAAATCAGTCCACACATGTAGATTTAGATTTAGATTTATTTATTTGCACAGTTAAAAATTACACAAATAAACGTAACAACTTTACAAATTAAAGTGCAGGAAGAGGCGAAAACCAAAGAGCTTATCAGGGGCCTCCACCTATAGTTAACATAAAATTTAATATCATACTTATAAAAACAAAATATACAAATGAGCTATTAGAAATCTATAGATGATAGAAATAAATGAAAATTACAAAGAATTTACACAAAAGAAAAATGATCGGATATATGAATAACGATAAAGAGTACAATTTGATAATTAAGAAACAAACAAAAATAAACGACTAAATAACAAACCAAATGAACACAAACAAAAAATAATTTCAAGGAGATTACACAAGACGATAACATTTTTCAGCACATCCATAACTTATGCCAGAGCAGTTCCATTTACAAAACAAAAATTAAGTGGTGTTTCAGACATCCTTTAAAACCTTGAACAGAGAAACATTTTTTTGCTAAATGGGAATATGTATTCCATAGTTTGACACCCCTGTAGCGTAGTGCATATTTACCCCTGGTTGTAACACATTTTGGAGGATGCAGATCTAACGCTCGCGGGGTTGTATATGGACCTGAGAGTTTGTAGTGAAATAGTCTTTGAGGTGAGCAGGAATACTTTCCTCCTTTAAGACCTTATAAATAAAAACACGTGTCTGATGAATATTTATGTTATAAATGTTGAGAATATAAAGTTTCTGAAACAAAGGACTGGAGGGGCTGTATGAATCTGAACAAGTTGCTATCCTGACAAAATGTTTCTGACAAACCAAAATGTTATGTAATGTTGTGGGAAAAGTACTGGCCCAGACTACATTACAGTAAGAAAGATAAGGGTAAATTAGACTATAATAAAGAGTGAGAAGACAATTAGTTTTAACCAAATGTCTAATCCGTCTAATAATGCCAAGAGATTTGTGAATTTTTGTATTGACCCAATCAATTTGACCTTTCCAATTTAAGTTTTCATCAACAAGAACTCCCAGGAATCTAATTGAAGATACCTGGAGCCTATCAACAGAGTCAATTTGAATTTTGGATAAATCTTTTGGATAAGATTTTTTCCCACTGAAAATTATAAATCTGCATTTCTTTATATTTAGAGACAATTTATTTAACTTAAACCATTTCATATAGGCAGTTAGACCAACATTTGTTTCTCTTATCAACGTTTTAGTGCTTTAGTAAGCTACACCTGAATCTATACAGTTAGCATGATAGTAACTTAAAACAACTAGGTGATGCATTTTCTTCCAAATGGTGGGGTTGGGGTAATTTGTGCCAAAGGGCCTGGGTTACGTTGTGCCACTGGCACTTATGATAATTTACTAGATAGGGTTCTGAAAAACTTGAAAAAAAAGCAAACCCAAAGAGAAAGAGCTCTCCAGGAGCTGATAGAGTTACTTTCCGATACCACTGAGATATGGCACTGATTGAGAGCTCAGATGTCCAGATTGATGATGATGATGATGATGATGATGATGATGATGATGATGATGATGATGATGATGATGATGATGATGATGATGATGATGATGATGATCTGTCTGCTGGTGACTCTGTCATTGTGAAGTTTGCCGGTAAAAAATCAAAATCCTATAACTACATTGGATTGGTGGAGACAGTTGAAGGTGATGACATCAGTGCAAAGTTTCTGAAGCAAAGTCTTAAGAGTTCTGTTGATGGAAAGCCCGTCTTCACATTTAGAGAGAATGATGAGGGGGCTTTCCCTAGAGGGGATGTGTTAAGAAAACTACCCCCACCACAAAAACTTGGTGGTACAGCAAGAAGGCAGCACGAGTTCATATTCCCCTGCAGTATCACCAAGTGGGGTGTTCAGTAGGCCAAATCTCTGAAGAGTAGGAGTAGGCTGTGTTCATGTTATAGGCCTTGCAAACTGGCATTTGATGTTGTGAAAATGTTAAATAAACCATAAATAAGCAATTTTGTACTGAATTTGTTTTGCTTCTATATAGCATCATTGTTTGTGCGATTAAAATTATATGTTTTGCCAATGGCACATTTACCCCGGTGTATTTTCTCTAACGGCACAACTTACCTCGCGCTGGGGACAAAGCTATATTTCTCATACAGTTTACTTTAGATTCAAAGTGATTGTTCCCAGAGATGCACAGCATCCTAAACTATAAGTACCAATTTTAGTTGGAGGCTTTGCTGTAAACCCCCTTGCTTTAAAGGCACTTAAAGTAAAAAATGGCACTACTTACCCCACTTTCCCTATGTAGGAGCTGGTTGTTGGATGGGGATCGATCCATTTCGGTGCTGGTTCAGCTTTGGAATGCTTTAAGAAATGGTTTGCTTTTCCACATACGCAGAATCTCCAGAGAGCCATGTCATTACATATCTTTCAATGCGGTTTGGATCTCCTTTTTGGTCTACTCTGAATTTCTGTACAACCATGGTGCAGAAAGGACACAGATCAACGTCCTTCCTTAAAAACCAGTGTCTCAGTAATGTCGGCCTGAGTTCTTAAAATATGTTGAAAACAGCAGTAGATGTTTATGACTTTCTTTCGTTGTGAGGACCATCTTTTCCAAATGAGGACAGATATTTAAGAATTTGCTGCAAACAAGCAGGATTTATACCATTTGCCTTTAGGTGATAGAGTTTGTGCATTTATATGACATTAGAAAAAAAATGGTTAGTACATTAGTCTGAAACTGTTGTTTCAAAAAGCCTGTTAACATCTTAGTCAGACAAGCACACCCAGATACTGGTGCGCGGTTAAACTGGCTCTGTGGATACAGTAGTTCCCACTCTGGTCTTTAACCCAGAAGAACAAGTAATACTGAGAAGGGGAAAAAAAGACTACAGTGGTATGAAATTAGACAATGTAAGGCGCAGCTGGTAGTGCAGCCGCCTCACAGCCGGAATGTCCTGGGTTCAGTTCTCGCCGGGGACGCTCTCGGTGTTCATTTCCTCATGACTTCAGCACCCATACCCTGGGTGGGGTTGGTGAAAGGGCCTTTCTGTGTGGAGTTTGCATGTTCTCCCTGTGTTCTCTTAGGTAGATAATGTGAGCTACCCTCACAAAAACATGCAGCGGTCCTGTGCTATACATGCCCCCTCTGGCCAGCCCGATGGGGTAGGGAGGATCCAGCCAGAATAACGTGATCCTTCCACGCACTACGTCCAGCCAGAGAAGCCCCAACCTGTTGGGTGAAAAGCCTGCTCACTCCTCAGGTTAAGGAGAAGACTTGAGCTCAGTGCAGGGCCCTCCCGGGGTTGGTAGAGGGAAAGCAATGCCCTGGACTGTCACTTAGGTAGGAGCACTGGGTGACAGAAAAAAAAAACGGGGATAAAACTGGATCTGATTTAAAAAAAAAAAAAAAAAAAAAAAAAATATATATATATATATATATATATATATATATATATATATATTACTTTTCCAATATGGAGCGCCCACCTGAAACAAATAGCTACCATTTGTTTGAAACACTGCTAAACACTAAAAAGCTGAAAGCAGGTATACTGCCACCTGTTACGCAGAGTCTGTTGGTGTAAATGCTGGTGCTGTCGTGAACGTCTGTAGAGCCACCTTCCACCTGTCCACCTTTCAAAAAAAGAATGAAAAAAACAAAAAAACACAATCAATCCTGACAAGGTTTGCAGTGTATAATGTATTTTAGAAAATACTACTTAAATGTAAAGGGCACATGAAGTTAGCACAACTGATCTGAACCCTCATCTGGTGAAGTTTTGTTAAAATGGTTGAAATCAGAGCAAATTTCACTGCTGCCCCAGAAGATGACTGCAAAATTGAATTGCACTCCTCGCCACAGATTTACAGATGGTATACCACATCGTGCTGCAAACGATAAAGGACCTACATAGTAAAGTTTGTAGTCCTCCACCAGCTCCTCTTTTTAAAGTCAAACTTCACCAAAAGGGCATTGGTGAATGAGACTTTGTGAATAAGGGGGCATGCCTTTGAAATTAAATACTGAACCAATGACTGACTCAAAAGATCCTGCGGTGTAAAACCATACAGCAGTCATTAATTTTGAAGTGGTCAGAAGGGCACAGCTGTGAACTTTGAATGGTTGGAAGAATCATTAATTTTCTGCAGCTCAAATTAGTCACTTAGCTTCAAGAACATTTCACTGCTTTCCCTGGCTACCAGGACTCTTTAGTTGTACAAGAAGTTTGAAGTTTATGTCGAACATGAGGAACTAAATTACCCAAAGATTATAACTGCAGAGTTGGAGGAACTGGGACAGAACAGGGTCGCCTGCTGGTGGCGAGTATGTGGGCGAGGCTACATTAGCATATTGATGGCGCCACACATGCTAAACAGCTTAAAAGATCTAGACTTTTATACCTCAGTCATTGTAAAGCCATGTAAAGATTTTTTTGGCAAAACCCCCCCCCTCATGCTTGAATGATTGCTAACTGTTGGATTGCCACTTAAGAGCTTATTCAACTATGAGTCAGCTGGAAATACGTGAAACAGACTCACCGTCTTGACTTCATGTACAGGCGCTCATTGCCAAACCTTCAGGATTACATGAGCATTCAAAATCGTAAATCGCTTAAGGCTTTTCTGTGATGTTCTGTTTTGAAGTACATTGAATAGTGTCGAGTATTTATTCATCTTTAACGCCTGCTAATTTATCCCTGGATTGGGTCCGATTCTGCACTCACCAACTACAAAACAGTAGTTAGTTTGCAGGCTCGTGGACTAATTCACCTTCCTATGAACATTTTCTGTTCAGAGAGTCTTGTTTGTCCAGCATTTGTGCTGTGCTGTATTGGTATATGTATCCCAGATTGGTACATATACACATTAAACATCAGAGAAAGGATGGCAAGATACTGACCTGAATGTTGGAACGCCGGATGTTGATGGCAAGGTTTTGTTTCTCCTCATCAATGACACGGCAGCAATAAAAAGCTGTACGGATGGCTGATGTTGCAATGTGGTGGACATGCATAAAACCATTGCTTAGTCCAGTTGAAGTCTCAGGGGAAGCAGTCTAAGCAGGAGACCCAGAACGTCCTCTCCCCAGCCATCTCATCTCACCCTTACAGGGGGATACAGAGGCGTTCCCATTCCAGCCAAGGGAGATAATCTCTCTGGGCCTGTGCTGTGGCCTCCTACAAGGTGGACGAGCTTTAAAAACCTCCACACTGAGGCTTCTTGAAGGTGTCTTTACTAGATACCACCTCTACTGCACCTCTACTTCGAGTCTCTCCCGCACAACAGAACTCCCACCCTATCTTTAAAGGAGCTTGAGGCCGGATTGTGGCAAGATTAATGAAAAAAATCCGTATACGTTTTAAGTTTTCTAGTAAAAATGTCAGAGGAAGCGTTCAAAACCCAAAAGAATGAGCCCTCTAGTGTATCTCTCCTTTGCCTTGAACAGACTGTGTGCTGCAAAATGTGCTGCAATTCGGTCCTGAATTTCCCGCGCTGGGCTGCGGATGTGACGTCACATGACGCTGCATGTGCGTTCTCCCCGTTCTCCCGTGCCGGCTTCACTGTTGGCTGCAGTACCCCCAACGGCCGTCATGGTGAAGGGTGGCGCTAGATAGTCTCATTTCTTAAAAGGAGCCTCAAGCTCCTTTAAATGAGAATTTCAGTTGCTTGTACCCATGATCTTGTTCTTTCAGTCAGCACACAGTTCCCAGCAATAGGTAAGAGGAGGAACACAGACTGACTGGCCTTGCCCTTTGGCTCAGCTCTCTCCTCACCACAGCAGACCGTTACAGAATGGCATTACTGTAGATGCTGCAACCATCCGTCTGTCAATCTTCTGCTCCATTCTTCCCCCACTTGCGAAAAGACATCAAGATCCTTTAACTCCATCACTTGAGACAGTACCTCCCAGCCTAAGAGGGCTTTCCATCTTTTCTCGTTGAGAAAGTGCAGCACTAACCTCAAAAGGATGTTTTTCTTGGAGCATCCCTCTGAAATTATGAATTAGTTTTAAATCAAAGGGATCTTTATTTCCACTTCTGAGACACTGAACATAATCTACATAATTTAAGTTGCAGTTACCCTGGAAACTGGAGCCGTTTAAACAAATGATGGCTTATTTATAAGTTATCTAATTTGGTTGTGCTTTCCATTACAACTTTGTCACAGTCAGGTCACTCACATAACCACAATCTTAAATGGAAATGCCTGTCTTGCAATGATAAATGTGTATATCAATTTAATTTTACAGATTACAAAATGAAATAAGTGTGTGATTAATTTGAATTAATTCACAATTACAATTAAGTAATACATTTCACATCAAACGTAATAGCTTGTAAGTCCAACAAATGAAAGGTTTTATAGTAGTCCACCAATTAATCACCTTAAGAGGTTGGTCAGTTTTCCATACCTTACCCTGGCTTGTTTTAGTCAATTACCAATTATCAGTTATCCCTTTGAAAAGGTCATTTATCCTTTGATTACTATGGATTATTTTCCTTTTATAATATAGTAGTTTTTAATGGGCACTTGACTGCAACGTTGTTTTTTTTTGTCTTTAATCAGCTTACCATGAATTAATTTTGCAAGCTCCCAGATTTCAGTTTGTGTTGACATTATCTGATGATATTCATTGTTCATTTCTTTTAGAGCTTTCACTTCTCTTTGTAACGTTGAGCCATGTATGCATTTTACGCCTGGAAGTCCCCCTTTAGTCACATCTGATATCAAAACGTTGAAAATAAACTTGACTTGGGTTGAAACTCAAGATCAAAGCTTGTTTCTTCAAGTTGGTGTTGGAGGCAGCTTTCTGCCTGGCTGTCAAAAGTTGTCGGAGAGGATTATTGCAGTCGACCTCACTCCTTCATAACAAGTAAACCAGCGTTGTCCTCAGGACTTCAAGCCTCATGCCATTTTTGTGTGATTGGATTTGCACTAATAAGAAGGAACAGCATGAACTGATTTCAACTTGTTGGTTCTGCGGTCTTCTTCCATTTTCCTCCAACATACTCGCATTACATAAACATGAAAGGATTCTGCTGCAGTTACTGTTGCATTTACTTTTATGCGAGTATACCACTTTTAATTTAAATAATGTACCTGTCAGCGACTAGGAAATGAGATTCCAGCATGTTCCACTGTATGCACTGCAAGCTCACCACCTGTTTTTAGAGGAAGATTCAGCTTTGTGGTGTGGAAAAGAAGACATTTTGGAAATACAAGCGTATTACTCGAGGGTTGATAGAAATGACAGTTGTTTACTTTTCTTTCCCGCTCCCTTATTCAGTATAATATATACTGTGTGAAACTCAAAGGTGCCCTGTCTCATGGTGAAAGAATGCAAAAGAAAATCCATTTGACATCATTCATCAGTGGGAGGCGGGAATTTGATCAGGCCAATGTTTGTGGTGGAACAGAAATGAAAATGTGGAGGGACTGAATTATATATGGTGTCTTCTTGTTTTGAATCCAAAAGAGGACACACTTATTTTTTCACCCCCACCTTTTTCTGATCCTAGCAGCTAGACGGTGTCTCAGTGGAGCGTCTTTGTTTTCTTGATCAAAACACCAGATTTTTTTCTTTACAAACGAAGAAAAAGTATGTGAACCCCTCAGAATGAACTGATCAACATTCATTTGCCATAAAATTTGATACGATCTTGTCACAATGTCAGTAAAGGGCACATATAGTGTGCTTACGCTGATAACATACAAACAATAATAATTTATTGTGTTTTAACTGAACACACCGATTAAACAATCACAGTTGTGGTGGAAAAGTATGTTCACCCAAATGCTCAAATGAAAGGTAATTACAGTCTGTAGTTTGCACACCTGGAATCCAGTTAGTGAAAAGACTTTGAAGTTGTGGTTTAGAGGTACTTTTTTTTAGTAAAATTTAAAGTTTGCTGTTCATAGGGAGTATTGGCTAATGTGTACCATCCTTTATGGTTAAGAAGAGCCTCCAAGGAGCATCTGAAGGCTTGTAGACATTACTGGAACTGACAAACATCTCTGTTAATGAGTCTGTCATTGGTACGTCATTGAGCAGGCGTATGGTCCAGGGCAGGACACCACAGAAGAAGCAAAAAATATACCAAAAACCCCACCTGAAGTCTGCTGTTAGCAATCCACAACTCTCCTGGGAAAATGCTTTCTTGAACTGATGAAACAAAAGTGGAATTATTCGACTACTCATTAGGTACGATGCGAAAAAATAATCTAATCAACATCAAAACATCAACTCAATAGTGAAATGTAGTGAAAGAAACAGCAAGGTACTGGTTTATTTTGCCTACTGGACATTTCTGATCCTACACCTGGTCCAGATATTGTCCTGTACCATATGTCACAGGGAAATTCCAGGGTGGCCAGGGTCGGGCCAAGCAGCAGGACATTGAACAGCCACTGATAGCCAACACCAATGATAACACTGAATAGCTTCAGAAAAAGAAAATCCACTTTTTGAATTGCACAATCAGAGCCCAGAGCTCAACTCCAGGGAGATGATGTGGACTGACCTCCAGAGAGCCAGTCAAACCAGACAGCTTACAAATGTGTCTGAGCTGAAGCTGTTCTTTAAAGAGTTGCCCAAAATCCCTCCTACACATTGTGCAGGTCTGATCCAGAAACAATGAAAGTACTTTGAATATCGTTCCAAAGGAGCTGACCTGCTATTATCTCCTAGGGTTCACCTGCCTTTTCCATCAGAATGAAATGTGTTCAGGGGAAATATAACTGTGTGTTTTTAACTGAAGCATTGTGTTTGTCTATTATTGTAACTGGGATGAAGATCAGATGACATTTCATTCCAGATTAATGCAGAAAGCAGTACTTCCATACTCTTTCTTGGCCTTGTATTGAGCTGATGTGCAGAAACGATTAAAGTAGGCTCTTGAATTTGCAGAAGAGTTGCATGGTAAAAACTCAAAACATTTGTGATTCGTTTTCACTGATGTGGATGCAGAAGTCGCCTTCCTCAAGTTACTCATCCGTCGATCTGAATGTCATTTCAGCCACTTTCAAGATAATACACAACACCACGCGTACCAGATACTTGGATGTAACACGGAGAGAGCCTAACATACGCTGACTTGTACACAGACTTCGTTATCTCCAGGTTTTTACTTTTAGATTAGCCAAAGAAGCATGCCAATGATTTTTGTGTTTTCCAGCACTGCATTTTTCAGAGTAATTGATTGGTGTGTTTGTTTGCTTTCTTTGAGCCATTTATAAACACTGACGGCTCACAAATCTCCTAAGCTGACAGTGTTCTATAAATTAGATTGCTGAATAAAATAATTTCATTGAAGTGAACATGGTGCAAAGCTCATGGTGCTTGAAAACCAGCATTTTCCAGTTGTAGATAAAGCTGAGTCATCTCAACACAAACCTATACGGCTGAATATATTAGTTGACTGTTACTTTTATTTCATATATTAAGCTTTTACAGGCTGAGGCCAGCTGTTTGTGTTTGCTGTGTTCTTCTGAGTTATTTGGAATTTTGCAAGGAGTGCATGCTGCCTTTATGGTTTAGCCTCACCCCTCCTCACCCCGTCAGTCAGAGAGGTTAGGGCATTTAAAAGAGAAAAACATAGGACATAAACACAGTAAAACACAGTCACATCTGTAATTGAAACAGAAACTTGGGTTTATTTCTTTCTGCATAGCTGGTTTTATTGCTTAATTTAATCAATACAGAAAGCAGACTTGTGGCAGAGCTAGATCATCTGTAAAAGCTTTAATCTTGTGTGTGTGCTTTATTTTTTTTTTCTTTCCTCTTTCTGTCCACAGAGGGTGCAGCACTAATGAGCACCGATCAACATTTAGATGACTGAAGCACATCCACAAGACCTGAACATCCACAGTCCACCATAGCAGTAAGGCTCCTTATCATCCTTCTCCATAGTTGTCTGTAAAGACGTAATTATATATAATTATCACCGCATCGTGGTACAGACGGCTTCATATCCCCCGCAATCAAGATCTACTCAATGCACAGGCTTATTATTCTAAAGACAGGATTTTTCTGTGCGTCTGGGATAAAAAGAAACCAGGAAGCATATGGTAACAAAAATACATGCGCCTCTGACACATCACGTATGCGTATGTCCTTGAAAGGGTGTCTTTGCACTGTGATAAACCTGAACAGGAGTGCAGTGACATTTCAATGCAAGCTTTTTCTTTTTTTTACTCATCTTAGAAAATATAGCAATCCATGGCAGTGACATTTCAACGTAATGTTCTTCAAGATTATCTACCATGTTCATGCAGTACATGTAAAAATAACAACACAAAATCCAACAACACAAAATCCACTTTCATGCTGCTGTTGGTACACCGGAGATCAATGGTTTCTTTTTTTTAGACCCTTTGATACCCCTCTGTGTACAGCCCCTCACATTTGCATTGCTGCCAGAAGAGCAATCAGCATCTATTTCACATCTCTCTGCACCCAAACAGTTTATAATACACCCCAGACGTATTTGAGCCAGATGAAATGCAGCGTGACCTGCAGAGTCACTTTCTCTCTCTACGAGTGTCAGGAAGATGGATCGCGGCTGCTCTCGCTCCCTCCTCTCCAGGCTACCTAAAGCACTCGTATGCCAGCAACAAGTGCAACCACAGAGAGAAAGAGCCTGCTCTCCCTTCAGCTGGCCGCGGGGTCGGCCGCCTGCCCAGAGCAGCTGATCAGCTGATGCCATTGTACATGTACACGGTTCTGTGCTGGGTTAATCTGAAATGGCCCCGGTCATAGGTTATTGTGAGAAAAGTCGGGAAAAACCGACCTGCATAAACCTAGACTGCTCTGGTGTGCTCAGGTCTGTGCACACCTTTGCAGCACATTGTTGTGAACAAAATCCTCAGGATTCATGAAGGCATCTCTTGATTGTACTTTTTTGGTGAGGATACGCCTACCTTCTTCAGCAAATTCTTGCAGAACTTAGTCATTCATTATCGATGTTGTGAAGGTTTCTTTTTGTTTCCATCGAGGAAAGGATTCTGCAATCATCCATATATATAATATAAGTTGTCTTCCATGGTCTTCCAGGTCATACATTTTCCAGGAAAGAAAAAAAAAACAATCAAAAAACAAAACCGATGCCATTAAGGGGCAGCTGTTTCTCTATAGTTGATATATTGTGCAAAGCAGATCATATAAAAACTAGGGCTGCGCAATATATTGAAAATGTATCATCAAAATATCAGCGTGTTTAGTATTGTTATTACTAAAAGATGAAATAAATCTAATTAGATAGTAGTCTATTATTTTCCAAGTGTCATGCATTCACTCACTAGATGATCAGAGGGAACATTAAGACGGCAAGGAGCAAGAACATTGTGGGCACAGACGCACACATGCCATAGGAAATGTATGTATTTGAGCTGATTTCACTATTTTTCACATATACTTATAAATATAATAAAAACATAATTTTTGTGAAGCAAGATGGCAAATCAATAATTAAGCAATGTCAAATTAATCCAGATACTTCTGATTAAGATTAATAAGCTATTATTTTGATCTTTGAAGCAGAAAATAGGCCAAGCAGCTTTGATGTTACATCTGGTTTGATCAGCTAAGACGGCATTGAGAATTCTGAGCATTTCTTTGAGCAGTGTTTGCAGTGATGAGTATTTCTTTCTCTTGTTCTGACAGTTAATACTTCCGCCTGCTGCTTGCTTCAAAGTGTGTTGTGACAATCAGCTATTGTGAGTCAGCCTTAGCATTTCAATCTGCACAGCATTAGACTCTGTCTTCACATAGAGGTATGACAACCTTTTTAAAATTGAAAATCTGTCAATTGATCATTAAGTAAGTGGTGGGAAAAAGTCTTTACGGACCATTTGACAGCCTGCCTTTCATACTGTTTGTGGCCGTGCTCGCCTTTGCTGGTGAGCTCTCTTCAGCGTTATTATTTCAGCATTATTTCTGAGTCCCTGTCAGGACAAAGTGATTACAGGGCGGAAAAAAGATAGAGAATGGCATAATGTTGAAACTTTGATGTTTTCTTTTACAGAAAAACTGTGATCATGGATTTTCTTATTATATATTTATCTGGCTAGACGGCATTAGAGCTGCGCCCCTGAAGCAGCGCCTTGCTTACCATTTAAAAGACAACGGTTTGTGGGCCTAAAGGACATCTTTGTAGTACAAGTGCTATTTCAGCCTTTTGGCTTATGTTGAGCTCTTTGTCTTTCATACTCCTTTTGTATATTTGCATGTCCATGAGGGTAAACATGACCTGGAAAATCCTTTGATGATAAAACAGAGTATTCCAAGCTATCTATTGTAGTCACTGCACATAAAACAGTTTTTGACAGTTAAGTATAGGCCTGTGAAAATTACTTCTGCCAGATTCCACATCGGAGGTGGGGAGGCCTTATCGTGCAGAAACAGCAGTCTAGATTAGTGCAAGTTAGTGTATGCTGTTTAGGTGGATTTGGTCCACAGCCGCTCGGATCCTTCTTTAAGATTTACAAGTGTGTCAGGAGATCTAAAGAAGCATTTCAAGGCAATATATTTGAATTTGTCTGAAGTTTCTTGGCAATTATAAAATGCAATGCCCACATGCTTTTCCTGCACTGTTTTGTCTTTGTGTTTTAAAGAATGTATCTACAATTCTATTGAAATGGTGTTGGGGAGTCAAAAAGTAGACACATGTTGAAAGATTAAAGACAAAAGAATGCAATCCCTGGATTTGAGCGTTATGTTGATACTTCCACACTTGGATGCAAGGAAAGCATGAGTTCATCATTTTCTTTGGCCGTCGGCTTCGATAGATCTGTCCAGTCTTTCTGCAAACTCTTTGCAGAAGCTTGCATACTCCTCCACATACTGTGCTTGGTCAGCTGTTTCCTTGCCTCAGGAATTCACATGAACGCTTCAGTCAGAAAAGCTGGCCGCTCTTTCAAAGCTTAAACCGGAGTATCAACCCTGACACTAATGACGAGTCTTACAGCCAAGTCACTAATGTACTGTTCTATAAACTGAAAAACAGACAGCTGGCATAAAAGTAAACATTGCATAAAAAAATGTTACCACTAATGCCTCTGATCTGACTAATTTATGCAACGCATGCATAAAAAAGGCAGCGAATATACACTTTGTGGTTTTTGGGGGAGTCAAAGCTGCTGTTATTGCTTTGTGTAGCAATGTTTCTGCTGGATTCTCTCTGTAGCGCAGACATGCAGAAACAGCTTTCATGTTCTTTTCAGCATGTTCACTGAAGAGCAGCCATCATCTAGGATGCGTGCATGCCACATCACAAACGCAGTCACAGCTTGTGCGTGTTGTTTAATCATAACTGATTGGTCTGCTTCAAACAGTGTGTTGGCACAAATTAGAACTTCGTGTCTTCTTGTTGATTTGCCGTCTGTCTCATCATGACATTTGTATACAACTGCAAATAAAACGCATCTAAAGAGAGGAAAAGTGATTAGTAATGTATGACAATCAGTCTCTTGGCACACATTTATCCCTTCAACCGCTACCCAATCTTTCTGTCCTGCAGGGCTCGTTCAGACTACATGATTTTAGGCCCAATTTACCAGTGACAGAGTTGCTGGCGCAGTGGCAGCAAATCAGCAGGCTGGCCAGAGTTGTCACTCGGTTGATTTTCATGTTCATCTCAAAGACTGATGGCTGATAGATATTATACAAGCCAGATTTCCTGGAACCTTCAGGTGACTTCTTTTACAAACTACAGCCAATGAAGGAGCAGGGTATATGGTGAGGTCACCGTGAGGAAGGGAATCACCATGGCGAAATCAGCAAAACAAGCACGATACACAACGTGCCATACCGTAATAGGAGCTCCTTTTCTTCATAGAAGACTTTCAAATTCATCTTCAGCTCCTCTTAACCCAGACTATTCCTGTTACTCACACGTGGTAATCCCTTTCTTTACCTGTGTTCTTTGTCCTTTTGTTTTCTGAATAAATCATAAACAGCTTGCACTGTTTGTTTCCTACTTTATCTATTTTCAAATAATCAAGTGTATTTGTGTGTTTTGTTGTCAAAATGTGGGTGTGAATGAATAGTTGTCACATCCACTGGTGTGCCCCCTCCTGTCAGTGATCAGTCTCACAATGTCAATGCCAATATGACTTCAAGGTTGAACAGTCTGAACCGAAGCCAAATCTGAATAGAGCACTAGTTCTGTTTTTGTACAGGCAAAATGACAGCAGATCAGGCAACATGAACGTGAAAAGAAGCCTTCAGAAAAGCGACATACAATCACTGTGTAAAGTTGTGCTTGTGGGCTATGACAAGAAATAAAATAACTTTCAGTAAATTAATTGGAAATATTGTATTTGAATCTAATAAGGAGGCTATGTTACATCATAAGGAGGCAGTGTTACAATTACAGCTAAGTTTTTTTTACTAAACTCAATGAAACCAAAAAAAAACCCACCAAATACATTGCCAAACGGGAACTTTTGGACATTTTGGATCACAAATCAGTTCATCAGTCAAAGACTTGTTTAAGTGAGACCAAGTCCCTTTATGCAATTTGAGAGTTATTGAATTGACAGCGTTTTATCTTGAAAATGCAGTGAAAATGTCAATACTGGCAGGTCTGACAGTCAATAACAGTCGTAAATCTAAATATGTCAGAGCTATTGCAGTCTGGAGTGCTCTAATTTGCGATTTTTATATTCTCTCACTATTAAGCAATCAAGCAGTATTCCATATTCGATCCTGTGTTAATATTGTTACAGCATGTTATTTACCATCACAGCTTCCACTTCAGTTCAAACATACTGTGTTCATGTTTCAGTCGTACATAACTGTGTTGGGTCAACACTGTGAAAGGGGAGAGAATAGATTTTGCTGCTGGCATTTCGCAGATGTCATGCTATACTCACAGAGTCTGTGCTGGAGTGCATAGGTAATAAGTATAATAAAAGTGAGCAATGACTCTGTACTTGAAAATTAATAGTCCACTGTGAGTTCTTATTCCCGGAAGTCCAAAGAGATAAACATGTCAGAGTTGGAGAGGATGGAAACATTTTTCATTTTCACCTTTCAAACAATATTGCAGTCCTTTATTCTCCATATTCTTATAATCTGGAGAAACTTCACAGGGATCCCCAACAAGAGTGGTCTTCAAAACATGCAGACTTGTGTGATATATCAAAGTGATTTACTGGAGGATATTGAGGGAAGATATCGGGAAGGAAGCAGTCACAAGTACTCCAGGAAAAATAACCTGCTGCATTGTAAACAACATATTCTGGAACTGACTTCACACCTGTTGCAGTTCTGAAGGATATCTGTAGTATTCCACATGTAAACAACAGCAGTCGTGTTGTTTAGCCGTGGAATACCACAGGCATGTTTTAAGTAGTTTGATTTGGCTTAATCTCAGTTGCAACAGGGTTGTATTCCCTTAATGTGTCCTCACTTTTCACTGCGTTTAACTGGCCTGCTGCTAACAACTCTTTACGTCTTCGTTCCAGCACCTCACCAACCTAACCTGTTCATTATGATTTTTTTCTTTTACCTATCCAGACCACCTAATTCTGTCAGTTTAATTATGGTCATGCCAAGTAGTGGCATGACCATATTGCAATCGTCCAGAATGGCCCAAAGGGCAATGTTGCTAGCATTTTGCTAACAAGCTAAAGTCGCAAAAGTCCCACTGCGCACCAGCGGGTGTACAGCATGACCCCGCTCGGATGTGGAAAAAAAAAAATCCCCAAAAACTAAAACACGGCCGGAAAAACGAGGAAAAACATGAAAATGAAGGCGATATATTAGTATCTAGAAAAGGTTTCCCTTTTCTTATTATTCCGCACTTTTTTTCGTCCGTTAATGCGGCCCGAACCGGAACGTGCACCCATGCATGGCATACATCGTTGGATGCGTCTCCATCATGCCTCGATGGGCATTACTTTTCTCCGTAATAGGGGTTACCGTGGCAACGCTAGTTGCCAAAAAGCAAAAAAAAAGGCGAAAATTCAGACGCTTATTGCTCGGCCGAACTTTGTCGTAGAGACATCGTTCAAACTTTCAAACACTCGGCCTGATTGTCCCTAAAGGTACGTACAAGCTCATTATGCCAAGTATTACAGTTTTTGTGATATTGACCTTTCATTTTTTTTTTTTTTTCCATTTGACTTTGGACGCTTGTTGCTAGGCAACAGGTTATCGTAGAGACATCGTACAAATGTTTCCCGACTCGGCACGCTGTGGACTTCAACATACTCAAATTTCATGAAGCTGGGATTTAAGGAAATTTTATGTCAAAATCCAGGCCACATGGCCCCATTCATTTGGATGGAGTTTTTTTTACCATGGTGAAAAATAAACCTATCCGTTAACATAGCCTGAACCGGAATATGCACCCATACATGGCATACATCGTTGGATGCATCTCCATCGTTCCTCGATGGGCATTACTTTTCTCAGTAAAAAGTGTTACCGTGGCAACGCTAGACGCCAAAAAGCAAAAAAAAAGGCGAAAATTCGGACGCTTATTGCTCGGCCGAACTTTATCGTAGAGACATGGTTGAAACTTTCAAACACTCGGCCCGATTGGCACTAACGGACCTTACAACCTCATTATGCTAATTACTACAGTTTTCGCGATATTGACCTTTCATTTTTTTTTATTTCTGTTTGAATTTGGACGCTTGTTGCTAGGCAACAGGTTATCGTAGAGACATCGTACAAATGTCCCCTGACTCGGCACGCTGTGGACTTCAACATACTCAAATTTCATGAAGCTGGGATTTAAGGACATTTTATGTCAAAATCCAGGCCAAATGGCCCAATTCATTCGGATGGGGTTTTGTACCATGGTGAAAAAAAAACCTATCTGTTAACGTAGCCTGAACCGGAACGTGCACCCATGCACGGCATACATCGTTAGATGCGTCTCCATCTTGCCTCGATGGGCATTATTTTTCTCAGTCAAAAGCGTTACCGTGGCAACGCTAGATGCCAAAAAGCGTGCCCCATTAATAACTATTGGGAGCACAGGAATGAATGAAATACAAGCGTAAAAACACCTCAAACTGACATAGAACCACCCTAAACACAACCACTACAGCCCCAAACCAAAGCAGCGAGAGAGGACGAATGGGCGGTAGGGCATGCCCATATCAAAATTTCCAGAAATTTTCTAGTGTTTGCATTATTATACTTTCAGCACATTCACCTGGACTAAACCTTTTTTACTGTTTCAAATCGAAATAAAAACAAAATTCATATACATATCTCATCGCACTGATATTACATTACATCTCATATAAACTTTGACTTAAAGGGGATGCTGTGACTACATGATTTGTGTACTGAGGTGTGTTGGTGAAGTATGAGTAAGGTACTGTCTGAGTCTTAATCTGCAGACGGCATCATTAAATATAGTTTCACTGTTCAAAAGATAAGCAGGTACACTTTCATCAGGAATAATTCAAGATGTTTATCTCTATTACGGACACAGTTCACAGCGCTTTTTTTGGTTTCCCTAAGAAAACCAAGGTCGTAACACTGCTGGAGTGTATTTATGAACAAGATCTCTGAACACTGTTTTCTATGGCAATCAGCATTTCTAAATCGTGACTAGTAGTAATGAATTGGATTGTGCAACATGTCAGTGAGCCATCATCAGAATGACTGAAAAATAAAAGAATTGTTTTTGAAAGGACAAGTAAAAGTGTAGAGACTTCAATCCAGTTGAAATGCTGTGGTGGGACACCGGAGCTGGGCAGTGACGTAAAGAAGAATGGTTCCGAATTTCTCCACAATGTAGTGAGAGACTGAAAGTAATACAGGAAATGACTGCTGCTAGTTTACTGGGGTACTTCGTATTAGGAATGGGCAATATTTTACCGTTCACGATAAACCGTCAAAAAAATTCCCCACGATAAGAATTTGTCATCTCGCTGTAAAAACGATACATTTATGATGAAGGATTTATGGTTCTGCGTTAAATCGACGCAGAACGAAGGAAGGAAGGAAGGAAGGAAGGAAGGAAGGAAGGAAGGAAGGAAGGAAGGAAGGAAGGAAGGAAGGAAGGAAGGAAGGAAGGAAGGAAGGAAGGAAGGAAGGAAGGAAGGAAGGAAGGAAGGAAGGAAGGAAGGAAGCCTGAAAGAAAGAAAGAAAGAGAAAGAAAGAAAGATAAATTCCCGTTAATGAGGTTTTTGTGTAAAAAAACATGGCGGATCTGAGTCATTACAGTTTTGCAGTACAGGTGAACTCAAAAAGGTGGAGTTGAATTGGTATTTTTTTTATCGTCATTTTTACCGTTATCGGGATAAATGCCAGAATTTATTGTGATACATCTTTTAGTCCATACCGCCCATCCCTACTTCGTATTGCCCACATGATTTATTTTTCTTCCTTTTTGGCTTAATTTTTGTTTCACACAATAATGATGATAACAAGAATAGTGCAAAATGGTGGAAAAAGGCAATTGTCTTTGTCTGAGATATTTGCCTCATACTTTGGCCCATATGATCATATGATTTTCATAACAAAGGAAGAAACACATTATTAAAAGAGACATTACCAACGTTTGCACAATAATGCACAGCAGTCAACGTGTTAGAGCTGTGGGCATCTTGCTGTGCTGTCAAGTTGTTCACAGTCCACCTTCAACAGCAATGTCCGGTCCTTTTTGTCAGCTTCACATCTACAAGCTTCACACAAATGTGACCTAACAAAGGGGGTCATAATGTTTCGGTTGGTCGTAATAATCCGTGGATAATAATCCATAGTTGATGTTGAAACATGAAAAACTGGTTTTAAGTTACAGCCCTTTGAAACAGCACTGAAACTGCTATCATCAAGGAGGCGCACTCGCCTGTTAAAGCATATCGAAGAAAGCACCAACATAAAGTATATTACTCTTGTTTCTGTGGCCACGTTCTGCCAGAAACATGGTCAACACTCCAAGGTGTTTCAGTGATGATAGGAGTGGACAGCACAATACGTCAACATGTTATCTTTATGTATTTGGGTTGAAAGCTGCACTGTGTGCAGTATGGGTGGTGGAATTGTCATCCTGGAAGAGACCACTGCCTTTTACTATCCATATGTTTCACCTTATAAATAGAGATGATCAATCAGAACCACTTTTACACAGATTTCTAATGATCCTTCTTTAGAGTGCATCCAGACTACAAGGAAATGCCCATCATTTAATAAGAGGCCCCAGATCCCTGCACTTTACATATTTATTTACATTTGAAGTCATGTAGAGCTTGTTGAAAATAAAAGCCTCTCAACAAACTTTGCAGAGAGAAAGAGAGAGGGAGAGAGAGACAGAGAGACAGAGAGAGACAACATCTTTAGTTCAAGTCAATTTCCATGAAATTCAACTTGTTTTGAAGGGTTTGTGGTTTTTCTTTATATGGGAGATGCTCGAAATGTCTCCAGCTGCCGGTTTTATTGAGTTGGAGTTAAGGGGAAGGAAAACAGAAAAACAGAAAAGATGATTTGAAGTCAAAGGACTGGTGCATGTTGAGGACTAAAGGTCCAAAAAAAAAAAAGCCCAGGTTTTCTTACTCAAATCAACAATAAAATGAACTATTTCCAGTCTCATGGGAACATTTATGAACCACTTTCAAGTTGAAGATGAATAGGGCTTTTAGTATGCTCATGTCGAGTTATCAAGGTCAAAGCAGTCTGAAAAAAGCTTAAAGAGAAGGCAATTGAACGTATTCTTTTTTTGGTTCTTTAATATCAATCAAATTTCATCTAAAAGGCAAATGATGTTCCCTCGAGTACAAGTTTTATTATTTGACTAAATGTTAAGGTAGATTAAAAACCTGACCTGTCTTACTGTGGGTCTAGAAATGTGAATATGCATAGACAATTTACACTGCCTATCCAAAAAGGAGAGAAAAAGAAAAAAAAAGAACAAGAAAACAGCTCAGGGGCTCCTATTGGTCTTAGCTGGCCACAAGATATTTAATGCTTATTGACACAGTGAGAAGCTTCGTATTTCTTAAACAACCCTGTCAGAAGACACATCCTGTGGTTGCGTAAATCAAACTATTGATCTCCATCAAGCAAACAATAGGACCAACGAGGCTGAGGCCACGTTTACACATAGCCGGGAATTTACAAAAACGGATATTTCCCCCTCTACGTTTTGAAAAATACCATTATTTACACAAACCCGCATAAATACGCTGTTAAGGGGTGCTATGAGCAGCCAAACCTACAGGGGGCAGTGTAACGAGAAGCATAAAGTCATGCTCGCCAATCGGAATTCTGGAAAAAAACGTCAACAAATGACACGTGCCAAACAAATTGTAAACACAGGTCACACACATGACGCTGGTGACGTTTCTGTCGCATAATGTGACGTTCTGAAGCCTAAATGTCTGTTTCCCTCTGTTTACAAGCAAACGTGAAGACGGAGGTTTTGCAAATCTCAACTTTGGCCTGGAGTTTTCAGAAATTATTGTTTTTGGTGACTTTGTGTTTTGAACGGCCAAAACGCATGAAAACACCACCGTTTTTGCTATGTGTAAACGGGGCATAAAACAGCTAACGAAGGATTATTATTAAAATGACCAATCTTCCTGGAAGAAAAAAAAAACAATCTGAACTAATAGCATATTACAATTACTTGAATGCTTTGTAAAATATAAATAAATAAAGATGAATTAATTTTATTGAAAGAATAATGCTGGAGTCAAATCAGCGTTGTGGAAACACTCGACTGTCGTCATGGCCTGGGATCATCTACGCCTTTCAGGGGCGATCTGCCCTCCCTGGATTTTGGGTGTTTTGTTCATCAGACAGAGATGTGAATTTCACAGTTGAAGATGGTGATGACTTCTGAGTTTTTCCTCCAGTAGCCTCTGCTGCTGGCGCGGCTCTAGCTGCGTAGCCGCAGTCTGATTGGCATGGGCTGACTGGGAAAAATAAAAAAATCCCCAAACTTTTGACGGCGGCAAAGCAGTAAATGCAAGGCAAAGAACCCAGAATTTATTTCAGTAACAGATGATGTCCCTCCATTCGTAGTGGATGGAGACAGACGCAGACGACACACACAGAGCTGCCGCGTCAATCCCCTGTTAAGACTGGACTCTGCAGCAATAAGGAGAAAAAACAGGAAAGGAGTCCAGTTTTAACCATGCACACAATGATGGATGGTTGATGAAGTGTTGCACTTATCATTGTCATGGTCTTAAAATCTGAATCAAGTTCTTGATATATTCATCTCAGGCAGTCTTTGGGTGCAAGACCAGTGTGATGGTGGACGTGGAATCACTCACATTCTACGACATGCAGACAGAATTCATGCGGTGTGTAGGCACATTTAGGTCAAGGCAAGTTTATTTCTATAGCACCGTTCAACAACACAGTGATTCACAGACATTAAAACATATATAAGAAACACGATTTGAAGTTTAAACAAAAATAATGATAATAATAATAATAAAATAAATAAATGAAATAAAACATAATGGAACTTACAGGAAGTTTTGAAACTCAAATTTAAAAGTATCAGTGTAGAAAAGGGTAAAAAATAAATAATTACACACAAACAGACATCACTTTATGAGAATTAACAAATGAGATGCAAGAAATAGGCAGCACGGTGGCTTGGTGGTTAGCACTGTTGCCTCACAGCAAGAAGGTTCCCGGTTCGACTCCCTGGCCCGGCGGGGTCTTTCTGTGTGGGGTTTGCATGTTCTCCCCGTGCTTGCGTGGGTTCCCTCCGGGTTTGGTTCTAATTCTGTGTTCAGAAAGTAGACGTAGGGTTTTGGTTGGTTCATGATGGACCAGGAGATCGGAGATGTATTTTAACCTGAGACCGTTCAGAGATGTATAAACCAACAGCAGGATTTTATCATCTAATCTACAGGAAGTCAGTATAAAGATCTTAAGAGTAGAGTTATATGGTCCACTCTCTTGGTCTTAAGCCGGGCATACACTGTGCGATTATCGGCTCGTTTTGAGCCGATTTTCCAGTCGGGCGACTTTTTTTTGATCGGGCCCGATTTTGACCCAATCGTTGCTCGTGCCTCGTGCAGTGTACGTGGGGTAACGACAAGAGATTAACACCTCACGACGAGCTCCCGATCACAAATCGCGAGGTCGCAAGAAAATCAAGCATGTTTGAAATCCTGGTCGCTCCTTGTGAAGGAATCGCACAGTTGAAGCAGCTGCGACCCGATTTGCCTCATCCTTTCGCAGAGAGCATGCGCAATCTCTGATGTCACATCAAAAACTATTATTTGCAGTGTTTAAGTGTTGCAAATTCACATTACAAATCATGTTTTAATAGCAAAAAAAGAGCGCATTTCCACGTATGGTGCGGGTCGCCGCGTACCCTACGCCGTAGGCTCTGCCTTGGTGTAACGCAGAACCATAAATCAGCCTTACGGCGTACCCTATGCTGTAGGCTCTGCGTTGGTGTAACGCAGAACCATAAATCAGCCTTTAGTGTGTGCACTGTCTGCTGTTCGGAACAACTCTTTTTTCTCTTCTCATTTTGCTGGGACGTCGGGTCCCTCCGCCGAGACACAACTTTTGCGGTATGCGTTCTTTGTTGTGTCTAAAAATGATGCGCAGTGCCCACCCAATCAGAAACGGTACAGATATTTTGCGATTTTTTTAATATCTATATATATATATATCTATATCTATATATATATATATATATATATATATATATATATATATATATAATTATAAAAAAATAAAGGATCCCATAACCTTTGATCAGGTGGGCAGGACGCACGTTTGGGTTGGAACAGCCTACCCGTGCCCCAAAACCGGCCTCGAGTTCCAGTACACAGAGGTTCGACGGAAGGATTATGATCGTATAGTGTGAGCAGACGGGTCACATCCGAGCATCGGCTCGTACAGTGTGAGAACATAAATCGTGGGCTCTGAACTTTTGAACTCCGCGATCTAGTCGTGCAGTGTGAGATGGGGCAGTCTCATACGATTTAAAATATCGCACAGTGTATGCCCGGCTTTAGACTCGGGCAGCAGCATTCTGGACTAGCTGGGATGGTTCGGTTTTATTGTGTTGTAAGGTTGTCTGTTGGCCCCCTTCCTTTCTGTCCTCCTGCAGGTATGTGAGTAGCGCCACGCTGCAGACGAGGCACACCTGTCTCCACTCTAGAATCATCTCCTCCATAAGAACCTGCTCTTCACTCCACCACTCTGCCAGATACTTCCGGCTTGCCCGGTTTACTGGTGTGAATCCTGCCAGTTCAAGTTCCTTTGCTGGAGTTTCCTGACTTATTATTTGGATTACTTCCTGGCCAGCCAGCTCCCTGCCCTCTCTGCTGATGGCTTTCTTTATTTTTGTTTGGAAACATTAAAATCTACATTTGAAGTTTTTGTAGAGGTGACCCGACTAACCAAAAACCTAACACTGACTGCAGCTGTTTGATGGATTGTTTTGGGGGAGATCTGCGAGAACAGCGTTACTATAGTCCAGTCTGCTGAAGATAAAAGCATGGACAAGTTTTTCCTAAGTCCTGCTGAGACATCAGTCCTTTAATCCTCGATACTGAAGAAGTGATGTATGTAAATTCAAACTAAGCCAGTGAAGAATAACTTTTGCCACTTTCACACAGTAGTTGCTCTATAAAGACGCAGTGGAGATCCTCGGGTTATTTTGCCTCCACCCTCCAGCTGTGTATTCAGTTAACAAACAAAGGTAAAATATTCCCTCTCCCAGCCTGGGCTTTAAAGAGAGTTGTTTCCTCTACTGTGTGCCCCAGGAAAAAGCCCCAAATGTCTCTGCTGAATAAATGATAATAAAAAGATTAATAAATTAAAAATAACGGACTGAAGGACAGACATTTCAGCGGGCATCAGCAGGAAAAAGACGATGGTCCAGCAGCACGGTTCAACCAGTAACTCCGGTCCCAAATGACAAGAGTTCATAACGCGGTCAGTCCAGCCAGCTCCTGCCTCCCAACCACTGTGGCCCAATATTATTTTTTCTCTTGGACATCCTTAAGCGTGCTTTTCACGTGGCGAGGCATGTTGACTAGGCATTCTGATAGGGGGCCTATAAATGCCACTCTCAGACAGTTACCCTCTCCTGACAGAGAACTGCGGGGAATGTAGCCGCTACAGCGGCAGGACGAACCGACGGTGTGAAGGAGCTTATGACAATTAGTCCACGGGCCAGAGCCCAAAATTTCACTTGTCAGTACCACTCAAGGTGACAAAACGTACTTATGAAAAAACTTATTGAAAAAAATCCACGTCTATAGATGATATTTTGGTATGATAACCCTTCCTGAGTGGCAGCTGTATCATACAATAAAGTATTCTATTCTATTCTATTCTATAGTTATCAGCTCATGAAGTTACCCACCCCCTTCAAATTCAAATTACCGGTACACTATAGATCAGGGATATTCAATTGGCGGCCCGCGGGCCACATGCGGCCCGCCAGGAGCTTTTATGTGGCCCCTGGTCATATTTCAAAAAAGGTGGTGTTTGTTGGAAAAAAAAAAAAAAAAAATGTTTTTTTCAACAAACAAAATTTTTTTTTTTTTTTTTTATAATATTTTTATAACTGGCTACTATGGACTAAAATGGTTGTGCTCAATGCTTAATATAATATTCAAATAAGGAAATCTTGGTGTAAAGTGGTGCTTTGTCATTATGGCGTGTTTTATTAAAAGTAGGTCAATATCAATTTAATTAAGTTTGCACAATGCATGGTTTCAAAATGAACTTGCATTTAAAATAATATTTCTTTATCTGAATATTATATTTAACATTCACAATTACTAAATCTGGAGACAATTAATACATAATTCATATGTAAACTAGATATATTCAAATGTATAATACAAATGTATTATATTTACATAAGTCTTCGTCTTTGAGTGCAAAATACATTTTGAAAACCCCCACATTTTCAAATTGTGCGGCCATCTCCATACAGTCCTTTTGCAGATGTGGCCCCCGGCCGAATCTAGTTGAATACCCCTGCTTGTCACAAGGCGTGGTGTTGAGGACCCAAACGCAAGGAGAGAGAGGGAGGCCGGAGGCAGGAGTTCTCAAAAAACAGAAGGATTTATTCCACAAAAAAGCCAAACTAAAATGCTGCAGAGCAGGAACAAAAACAACTCACGTATACAGGGATCGAAAACCAGGAGTACATGGAGGGAACAAACAGTACGGACCGACAGGCAACAAAGGAATGACAAGACCAGATATACACAGGGGATAACGAGACACGACGAGACACAGGTGCAGACACAATCAGGGCAAAGGGGAAACAGGAGGGACAGAACTAAAACTCAAACTGGGGGGAAGTGTCAAACCCTGACAGTACCCCCCCCTCAAGGGACAGATCCCAGATGTCCCAACAGTCCACACCCAGGGCGGGCAGAGGGGGCCCAGGCCCCACATGGCCAAAGTTCTGGGGGCCGTCCTCGGGACTGAGCAGACCAGCGAGAGCGTTCCGGGGGCCGTCCTCGAGGCCGGGCAGACCGGCGAGAGAGTTCCGGAGGACGCCGACGGGGCCGGGCCAACCGGAGAGTCATTTTGGGGGCCCAACACCGGAACCGGACTCGGGGCCAGGCACACCGGCCAGAGGGCCGTTTTCGGGGCTGGGCAGATCCATCCGGGACCGCCTCAGGAACTGAGATGGGCGGCGGGACCGCCTCAGGAACCGAGATGGGCGGCGGGACCACCTCAGGAACAGAGGCAGACAGGATGCGGGGCGCCGGAACAGGGGCAGGCAGGATGCGGGGCGCCGGAACAGGGGCAGGCAGGATGCGGGGCGCCGGAACAGGGGCAGGCAGGATGCGGGGCGCCGGAACAGGGGCAGGCAGGATGCGGGGCGCCGGAACAGGGGCAGGCAGGATGCGGGGCGCCGGAACAGGGGCAGGCAGGATGCGGGGCGCCGGAACAGGGGCAGGCAGGATGCGGGGCGCCGGAACAGGGGCAGGCAGGATGCGGGGCGCCGGAACAGGGGCAGACAGGATGCGGGGCGCCGGAACAGGGGCAGACAGGCTGCGGGGCGCCGGAACAGGGGCAGACAGGCTGCGGGGCGCCGGAACAGGGGCAGACAGGCTGCGGGGCGCCGGAACAGGGGCAGACAGGCTGCGGGGCGCCGGAACAGGGGCAGACAGGATGCGGGGCGCCGGAACAGGGGCAGACAGGATGCGGGGCGCCGGAACAGGGGCAGACAGGATGCGGGGCGCCGGAACAGGGGCAGACAGGATGCGGGGCGCCGGAACAGGGGCAGACAGGATGCGGGGAGCCGGCGTCGGGGGGCAGAGGATCCCCGGAGCTGCCCGAGTGGGGACCCGGGTCCATGGCGCTGGCTGCGGGGGTACCTGGGTCCGAGGCGCAGGCTGTGGGGGGTCCGGGACCATCACCGGAGCAGGGGCCGATGCACTCTCTCCTGCTGGGTCCATGCTGGTCGGTCCGTTCTGTCACAAGGCGTGGTGTTGAGGACCCAAACGCAAGGAGAGAGAGGGAGGCCGGAGGCAGGAGTTCTCAAAAAACAGAAGGATTTATTCCACAAAAAAGCCAAACTAAAATGCTGCAGAGCAGGAACAAAAACAACTCACGTATACAGGGATCGAAAACCAGGAGTACATGGATGGAACAAACAGTACGGACCGACAGGCAACAAAGGAATGACAAGACCAGATATACACAGGGGATAACGAGACACGACGAGACACAGGTGCAGACACAATCAGGGCAAAGGGGAAACAGGAGGGACAGAACTAAAACTCAAACTGGGGGGAAGTGTCAAACCCTGACACTGCTATAGATGCTGGTGCATATCCTGGTTTAGACTCATGTACAGGATATCTGTCAATGTTTCACAATATTGTCTTTGGTATCATTTTAAAGGGGACCTTTGAAGCATTCATTCAACTTAAGATGTGATGCATTTCCTGACACCTTATGGTCCTGTGAGTATTCCGGTTTTTGTATTTTGTGTCTCTGTTGTTCCTAGATGACACAGGGCTAAAAGATTGTATATCATTTAGGCGAAAATGGTGTTAAAATGTGCATTGTTTATAGTTTAAAGAGCTGCAGTGACCTCTATGTTGGTCATAAAGATTCACATCTTACCTTGAATGAATGCTTAAAAGGTCCCCTTTAAAATGATACCAAAGACAATATTGTGACACATTGACAGATATCCTGTACATGAGTCTAAACCAGGATATGCACCAGCATCTAAAATGTAATTTTCTAAAGGGGGTGGGTAACTTCATGAGCTGATAACTATGATCCAGCTGCCACTCAGGAAGGGTTATCTTACCAAAATATCCTCTATAGACCTGGATCTTTTCAAAAATTATAAGCAAGTTTTGTCACCTTGAGTGGCACTGATATCTGATCTGGCCCATGGACTAAATGTGCGTCTGTTAAACACGTCCAAACTGAAAACTTAAGTAAAGATACAGTTGGAACTGGCTAGGAAGAACAGAGCCAGCAGCTTCTCCTCTTTTATATATATTCGATAAGGAGCTATTCCATCTAAATGTCAAAGAAAGCCTCTAATGAGCTGCAAGCACAGAAACCAGTCCGACGCCAAAGGCAAGAGACATAATCCAATTCAAGAATGTTTATCTTCTCAAAGAAAATGCTCATATTCAGGTTTCACATTCAGACCTGGTGCAAAAGAGAAATCTGAAAGAATCTTCCCCAAACGTCCTAAACATCTCACTGAAACCTATTTGACTGCAGAATTATACAGCACAGGCTAAAGATTAATTAAGAAAAACGGTTGAAAAACAGATAATTTATTCAGATCAATTTTACAGCATCGCAGCTGTTTGACCTTTTTGAGCGGTTTCCAACAAGTACAGAGTGCTGCAGCAACAAGAAGACATTAGCAGTGACACCCAGTGCTTTCACCTTTCATCATATCCCATTACATGTCTCGTTTAATTCATTGTCAGTGTAAGATCAGCAAAAATGCCAGTTCATGATGACCTATTCAGTTTTCTTGTTGTACAGTTTGGACACTCATTGAATTTGGTCTTCTTTAAAAAATGTAATGCTAATAGATGTGAAGTGAAAGGCTGAGGACACTTGGCTGCTCTCACCTGCTCCGACACTCGTAACGCCACAGTACCATCTCAATAGATCAGCTGGCGTCACCTTTCAATTGTACCTGGTATTTTTGACAGTAAACATATTTAGTATGTTGCTCATTTGAACACTGAGCGCGTGACTGAACTTTAGAAAAAAAAGTAATATTTGCAAAATTATTTGATTGATTAGAATTGTTTGAATAAAGAAAAAAAGCCCGAATCCAGTGGCTTTAAAATAATTTATACTTCAAATTTAACTGAAAAGATTAAGATAAAATGTAAAAAATTAAAACAAAAAATTGGTTTAAAAAAATATGCTTCTTTAACGTTTGTTGGAAATCATATAATAAAAAGACCTTTAACATCATGTGCCCATCACTACTGAAAATTGGATTCTGTGAAGTGACAACAATAGTTGACGAGAAACAGTTCTGCTTCTTTAGTTTGATAATGTGCTGGGGGCCAATTGCACTGTTGTGGTCGAGGTGATGCGTTACAGCTGCAGGCAGACTCAGAAGGGTTTTGTGTTGGAACATTGACTGTCAGGTGTAATCGTCCTGCAAATCCTGAAGTGTAGCGGGCCTCGTTCAAGGTCTTCTGTGAAGTGTCAGGAAAAACAATGGTTAGCCAACTTTCCCTACCAACCGAAAACACATTTCTTTGGAAACAGTTTGGACAGTAAGAAGTAGTAGCAGATCAGCCAGGATGGTCCCTGCTCTGCAGTTGTAAAAGATCACTGAAGCTTTTATTATGAAAGTTTTGCTCCCTATGCTGTCACAGAGAACTGGCGTTAGAAAAAAACTAATTCCCAGTACCCTGAACATTGAGTATTTTCTGCACAGGAATACTACACTGCATGCTTAGCTTCTATTTGAGCCTCTTGTCAAATCTAAGATGATAATTCATCATATTAACTCTGTAGATAAGTCAGATAAAACAGATATTAAAGGATCCTACATATGTATTGCTCTTTGTTTTGCATCACAACATCTGTAGGTATTTAGATAATCCGGCTTTTAATTTTTCTAATGTTAGAATATCAAGTTTAAGTGGAGCTTTGTGAGAGCCCTTCTCCAGAGATTAAAACTTCCCCCATTTTGTTTTTATCTATCATAAATATCCCATCTGCGTTGTAAACAGCCTGCTGCGCTTGCACCCTACCACAGAAAAGGGGGATTTCTTATTTTAGAGTCTAATGTTCATCCTTCTGTATTCCCTTTCAAATCAAGAACAAACTGGTTGTAAATCATTACATCTTAGCTTTTTTCTGGCTTTTATGTGGTCAACATTGTGCAGAACAATGCCCACATTCATCAGACTGTTTCGGTGCTTCTTGTAACCAGTCCGCTTGTGATTCTGCCTCTTCTAAAACACAACTACTTTGCATTTTCACCAACATGAAACATCATGCAGCTGCCGCAAATTTCAGTGGAAATCTGCCGAGATGCTTTTCATCAAGATGCACATTCCTACTTCTCCTCTCGACTACCACAAACACTCTCACATCCCAGGCAGGGATTGGGATAATTGGAGTCGGAATTTGTGTAAAGCTGTAAAACATGGGGACTGTGAACACTTGCAGCATGACGAGGAGACTATAAGGCTGTGTTTTTGTTTGCTTGTTTACTCGTTTGTGGAAATGGATTGTCTCCTTGGGTTTATTGAGTATGAGATAAGTAAAATATAATGCTCAGCCGGGTTGGTAAACAAAGTCTGGAGAGATGACTCATTGCCATTGTTTTCAGCTGTTGGCCTAGATGCAGTGAAGCCAATATTTACACAGACAAACAAGTATAAATTGTAATCGTATAAATACATCTTCCGTGGCACCACTGGAACTGTTTCATAGGCATTTCTCTCCCCTCTGTTTTTTTAATACCCATTTTTTTACATAAGGGGCCCCACTTTTCTGGAAAGTGTCTTGACCAGCCACTTCCCTTACGCCAGCGCAGCTGTTCATACAAGACTCGTATGTGAACGGCTACAAGGAAGAGGAACGTAAAACCCTGGATAAATAAAGCGTGAACAGGAACGCCCAAATACTGACGCCTCCCTGTTTGAAACGCTCTCTCACGGAGAAGCCTAAATCCTGCTGGCCAGCAAAAATACCCCAGTCCAAGACCTTGATCACAAACCAGATACAAAAAAAAACATAATGTAAAAGTATTGCTCTCTTTAACTCTGAATTGCCTTTGCAAATGGTCCAGCAAGGGGTCATTTATGTACTAAAAAATGATAATAATTGTGAGAAAAAGAAAATGGTAAAAAATTAAAGATCCCATTCAAATACAAAAGCAAAGCTAACAAAGCTATATTTTAATGTATACAACATGTATATATTTTATATATTTTATATCTTAAGAACCCATATACATAGGTGCCTGGTTTTCAGTTTGGTTGTTCAGATTTGGTCATTTTTCTTAATCCATTTGTTATTTTCACAACCAGGCAGCTGTAAAATGTTGTGCTCCTAGGCCCCGGGGGCCACGAACACCTGTAATAATGCTACAGTTTGTTTTGGCTCCTGAAGGTAAGGCAGGGGGCTGCAGATGTCAGTTGTGTGGCACTCTGTGCAGCGGTGAGTGATGACACGTTAGCAGAGTGTTTACTCATTCCCCATCATATTTATTCATAGTAAAGAAACTGACATAAAAGTTTATTTCCATCTTACTGCACATTATATTACAACTTCAGTGTTAAAGCCAAAGTACTGTATAAACCAATGTTGCAGTTCCTTGACTTACCACTGGGGGCCAGCTCCAATACTGATTCCATCTCCATTGAGCCCCATGTTAAAATCTCCAACTTTGCAGCAGAAATACATGTTGTTTTTCTTGTGTTGTTTTTTTTCCCAGGTAAAATTATTTGAAGCAACAAATGTATGTATAATTAGCAGTTGTGGTCTTTAGAATACTGGCCAGCTAAGCCAATGACTAGATGTCGTTACTTCTGTGACCACAGCGCTTAGCACTCCCCTTCTTCTCATTACAGCCTCTGAGCTTTGAACAAAGACCTAAAGGGGCATCGTCAGTCATGTTTTAAAGGAAATGTTTGGTTGAGCTGTGAACTGTACGGTCACCTGGAAGGGCCTGAGGATGGAGTGTAGCTAAGCAGCGGTTAGCTTGTGGTAACTGCTAAAATCAGCGGCCATTTCTGACGTTCAAGCGTTTGTTTGAAGCCCCACAGCTCTTCTGCTGTAACTCAGCAGAAGGAGCCAGGAGCCACAGCAGATCCTGTCAGGACCCTTCCAAGCAGACGTCGGGACCCTCAGCGACTCAGTCCAACTTGACTTGACCGACTCGGGAAGACGGAGCCGACTCTCAGTCCAACTGCTTTTTCTACCGACGGTCAGCCATCGAGTTGGTGTATTCCCCCCTAACCTCCCCCTTCCTCAGTCTATGGTTACACCATGCTGCTTCGAGGGGACGAGCTAAAAGAAAAGAAGAACATTCATTGTAGTCATTTGTCAATGCTCCATAGTTCATAAAGTACTATTTGGGCCAGTCCTGCTTCAGACTTTACAGGGTTAAGATAAAGTGTTGACCATGATTGACATTCCAAAGTTACAATGGCCTCTATAATCTCTGTCTTTATCAAATTTTAGCTAATTAGGCTCCTACTGGTAGTTTTATAAAGATATGCAATTTATGTGTTTATAGTTGCCTCATCATCAAAGGATGAGTTTTAATCAAATATTTATTCCTTTTCGTGTAAGTGTGCATGCATAGAAAACTGATTTCTTATGATGTCTGATGTCCTTCTTGTGAGTACTAAAATAATACGTAGAAGTTGACAGTAAAATCAGTGAAGCTGCAGTTCCAGTTGCTGCCCTCTGAATGTTACTTTGAAGGTGTCCTTGGTAGTTAATCTCTGTCAAAAACAGGACAAATGAGTGTCAGTTTATGAAGTGCTATAACCCAGTAATAGCCACACGCTTGAAAGCTGAAATATGTCCGTTGTCCAGTGGGAAAAGAAAAGGTATTTTTAAATAGGCATCATCTCAAAGGAGACCTTGTAGCGCTTTAATTTTGAGAGGTATTTTTCTCACATTCTGTGTTTTTTCCTTCAGCCGTTGTTGATGTTGAGCTCGGGCTGTTGCTTGTCAGCATGGTATGATGATAGATCACACACTGCAGCAAAAAAGTCAAGCTGCAACCTCTGACATGATGCCTTTCTGTAGGTCATATGTGGTGCGTATCAGTTCCCGTCAAAAGTGGTCTCTTTTTTGCGCCTGCAAAAACTTCTTTTGGACAAACAGTGGGCGGGGGAAGTTGGGATTTGAAAGTCAAGTATCTTGTGTCAAGGCATAAGCTTCTCGTTGAGTTTGCAAACCTCATCATCTCCCTGTGCTGCAGTCCTCAGCGTAGCCCCATCTGGTCCACAGCTGAAAACTATTATAATCCACTGGAACTTCCTCCTCTCCGTTCCACCACAGTCTGAAGGCAAGTAAGTGGGTTTTATCTCAGATCTATTTTTGTTTGCACTTTTTCCTTCAAAACTTTTATCGTTTTGTGCTTCAGTGTACATACTAGATGTGATTTTCCTTGATAAAGTAAGTCAGGGTGCAGTATTTGGTCCACATCCTTAAAAGTGCTGGTTTGTGACTGTAAGATTACACAACGAGACAACACGGTTGATTCAACGCAGGAATTCTGGGATTAAATTCATAAACTGATAGCAGTTGTGATGCTTCATGTGTTGCGCTTAGCCAGCAACCCTCCGGAGACGTGGTAAGAGCAAAGTAAAGAAAAACAAAGGATCTGTGTAGATTTTCCTTTTCTCCGCTCTCCGTCTCTCTGAGGCATTATGCTGATACCACAGTTCATGCTTTGCCTGCTGTTTTTTGAAAGCAGATGGGTCAGATTAGTGAGTGGCTCGAGGGCATTTATAAATGGGACATTAACTTTGCTTCGTTTCCTCCTCTTCAGGCTTTTTTAAACACTAATTCTTGTCAAACGTGCATTTCAATCCACTTTTTGCTTACGATGTATGCTCGAAGCGAGGCTGCACAGGGTTGCTCTCAGAAGGATTGTTTCCCAACCTAAATACCAAATGTTTGAGTCACCGTAGGTGAATCGTGGGACTGGACATGTTTTTGCTGTTTTACTTGAAGGGAGTGAAGTACTGGCTCATCTTCTGCACTGTTTTCCATCAAATCATGTTAAAACTACGCTTTGAAACCAGTCTGTACTTTTAGTTCCCGTTCAGTTCAAACTTTTTTTTTGTTTTTACATAGTTTTGTAGGTAAAGCTTTTAATGTTGGAGCATAATGTTGAAAACATTTCATGTGTTGCATGCGTGAGCGTGCGTGTGTTACGAGTTCCTTTGGTGAGGGTTTCAGCAGAGCAGACCCGCTGCTTTTACTGCAGCTGGTAAACATTGCAAGGAGACTTAGGACGTTTGCAACTCAGTGTTAAGTCTGTGTGTGTGTGCGTGTGTGCGTGCGTTCGTGCGTGCGTGCGTGTGTGTGTGCGCCCATGTGTCCTAGGGTCAGGAGTTCTTTCACTGGGATCCCGTTGAATCACCAGACAGGAAGCTATTAAAACAAGCCCAACAGTGCAGCTGTCAATCAAACGTGGTGGTATAGCAGTCAAGTGTCAACCGAAGCATCGCAGTACGTCCAAGTATGTCACAAACAAAGAAAAAAGATAACCGGACTGTCTGCTGCCAGTCATTTCCGTTTCGTTTGCCAAAATCTGTGAGTGAGTCCCCGGTGTCAGGATTGGATCATCTTGGGGATTTTTTTTTTTGATGATTCACTGTCACTCATAAATTGGGATCAATTTGCAGTTCTTTGCTTGTTTTTGTACATCTCACTAGTAGATCTGCTGCCATTGTTGTGCAGGCTGTCAACACCTCTAAGAAGTTTTTTTTGGTTGTTTTTTTTTTTTTTTTCACTTTTTCATTATCTTCATAAAAACGGGCGTTGCCACTGATGCTTGTTTCTCCTGAGCAAATAAAAAAGTGATGACACCTACCAGTGACCGTCAAAGGGAAATGTATTTCTTTAACACCATAAACTTTGCACCAAAACATAACCAAGACAAAAGATAAGTAAGTACGAGTGCATTTAAACCTCAAAAACTGAGACTCAGTACCAAGGCCGCGGCTATCAAGGTTTTTGTTTGGCAAACAAGTTACAGGAGGAATGTCCCCATCCCCACCCTAAAGCTTTGCTCCATTTTAATTTTTCTGCATCCCTTTCTTGGGCCTCTTTTGGAGAAAAAAGACCTCTACAGTAAATCGAGAACCTGCAGGAGGGTGCTTCTGGCAAACAAACCAACAAGATGCTAAATGTTCTTTCCATTATGATTTCAATCAAACTTTTTTATTTGGTTGTATCAGGCCTGACTTTTAGTTTCCCCTCAGATGAGTCTCGTTCATGGACTATGCTGTGCCTCACATTGATCTTTATTACCATTTCAGATCTAACTAAAATATTGAGATTTAGGTTTGCCATCCGAGTGAAACCTCTTGGGTCTTCTTGTAGGAAGCCAACAGTAAACCCTAATCAGTGGTAGTTTTGTCTTCAGGTTCAGCTTGTTGGGGGGTTGGTGCCGTGACTCCGGTAAGATTTGTTTTTCCGCCCACTAAGAAGTTATGATTGCTCACGTTTCTCATGATAAATGGAAAATGCCAGACACAGAAAAATGTAATTCATATTCTAAATTGCCCGGCTCAAGTTAATGCATTTGCAAAGGCAATGACAGAAATAGCTGCTATGAGCCAGACCTTTCTTACATATTTTCCAACAGCAAAGGAATATTGATGGTGGAGCGTGCTGACTGCTACCTAGTGCTGCCCAGTTTGTCCTTGCAGCCCTGGAGATTGCTCAACGCTCATGGGAAATTGATGCTAAGGCAGTCAAAGTGGTGTCGCCTGCCGAGGTGGACGCTTTTCATTTGCAAACGAAATTGCTCCATTTTCTGCAAGGTACCAGAGCACAGCATTGTTGTACTGTACTCATTTCTGTGTAAAGACACAACCAGCATCCACTGCCACTTTGGCAGTGATTTAAAAACAGACAGAAAAAAATCTGTTTTTGACAACCCACATTTATTTTTGTTTTAATCCAGTCAATGTTGGTGCGAGGAGAGGAGTTGGAGATCTCAAGACACTCAAGTTTAACTTTACAGACTTTTGATGACTAAACTTCATGTTTGTTTGTTTATTTTCACGAATGCTGTTCTTATGAGGGCAGCTATAAACCCCTTTGACAAAGGAAACACTTTATTCTGTTGGAAAGAATTTGACATTGGCGTCATTGCAGAATATGATAAATAATGTTTTTTGCCTCTCACTGTATGACATTGTTTGATCCTCTTTGGTAGAAGTAACACATCTGAGTCCTGTCTTGTACCTTGATGTAGGACACATACCATATTTTGACGACCATACGGCGCGCCGTGTGGAAAGGCGCACCCTCAGTTTTGTGTGCCATTTCTGTATTTAAAACACACGCACCGACCGAAAAAGCGCCGTCTACACACATGGTGCGCCGCCTTACAACGCACACACACACGTACCGCACAACTCGACGCAGAGCCTACGCTGTAAGGTGTGCGTTGCCGCGTACCCTACGCCGTAGGCTCTGTGTTGGTGTAACGCACAACCATAAATCCGCCTTTACAATAATACAATGGGCGCATTGTGTCATTGGGCGCACGGCACATTTAAAAAAAATAATAAGACGTTTATATGCGCCTAATGGTCGCAAAAATACGGTAGTCCCGTTTTATCAGACATCTTCATGCTCATCATGATATGGCTCTGTAGTAAATACATGCAGTGGGGACGGATTTCCTACATCAAACTACCATAAAATGTGATTAAATTCTCATATATGTCACAATAATAGACAAATAAAATTACCTTAAGCTGACAGTACACAATCAGTGTTCAAGTTCTACTCTTTATTTAAAACACATTAATGGCTGGAGGAAAAGTAAGTGAACCCACAGACTAATTACTTCAGCTGAAGCTAAGTGGAATTAATTATTTATACACCTAGAGTTAGATTAGTGAAATGAGTCAAGAGGTGTGCTTTAGAGATGTGTTGCAATATGGACATCTCTAAAGATATGTAATCGAGAGTAATTGTTCTAAGATGACTCCCAAAGCCCAACATTAAATCCTCAGTGAGGTAAAGAGGGGCGTACAGGTAGTAGCTTAAGGCCAGAGAAACATTTTCTGTTCCCGAATCTACCATGTAATTTACTGAAAGGGAGATGGTTAGGGCAGAACACCACGTGAAAGAAGAAAGGTGAAAGCACTACCTAAAAAAAAAAAATAACAACATAAATCATCCGAATAGTGAAATATGTTGGAGGTAGTGTTAGGCTTTGAGTCTCAGGGCCCGAGACAGCTTGCGATCATCGAGGATGAAATACTGTTTGTTTTTGAAGAAGTAATCTGGTTCCTCTGGATTCCACTTTGATTTCTGGGGGACAAAAGAAGCTGCCCCTCGATTGGATAGCCCAGGGGTCGGCAACTCAAATTGTTAAAAGAGCCATATTGGACCAAAAACACAAAAAACAAATATGTCTGGAACCGCAAAAAATGAAGTCTTGTATCAGCCTTAGAATGAAGGCAAATGGCAAAAGGCGAAATGTCGAGAAAAAAGTTGAAATGTCGAGAAAAAAGTCGAAATGTCGAGAAAAAAAAGTCTAAATGTTGAGATTAAAAAAGAAAGGAAAAGGAAGAGAAAAAGAGAAAAAAAGGAAAAAAACAAAGAAAAAAAAGAAAAAAAGAAAAGCTTTTTTTTCTTTTTTTAGAAGAAAAAAGAGAGAAAAAGAAAAAAAAGAGAAAAAAAGGTCAAACATTTTTGAAAAAGCTCCAGGAGCCACTAGGGCGGCGCTAAAGAGCCGCATGCGGCTCTGGAGCCGCGGGTTGCTGATCCATGGGATAGCCAATAGCACCGAGGTAATGGAAATTACTGTGTAATTCATTTAGTTTATTTTTTGTAATTAATTTCCCTTTGGTGATAAGAGTATTTTTGAATGTTTTTATTAACATTTGAACCCAGGGGCAACATTCCCAGTCCCAGTTCTGTGCAGAAAGAAAAGTTGCAGTTCCATGACTGACCACTAGGGTCTTGTTCCAAAAATAAATCGGTGCTTCCGCTTCGTTTATGTGAAGTGAAAGGGTAAGGCAGGCCAACCATTTCTTTCAGTGCTATGAATGTAAATATTTGTGTTCAATAAAGAAACAAGACATTTTTCATGTGTTGTCATCTGACTCGCCTTGTATTTCTCTATTATTGTGACACATCTGACGATCAGATCTCATTTCATGGCAAATCAATGCAGAAAACCAGAAAATTCCAAGGGGTTCATTCTGCCACTGTGAAGCAGAGCTTACAGGAACTGTTCAACAGCTGCCGTAAACCTGTCCTCTTTCACATGATGGGTATTTTCATTTTATTTAGGAGTTTTTGCTCTTCTTTTCCCGAAGCTTTCTGCAACATTTTAGTAAAGGTTTGAGGTTAAAGGTATTTTGAACTCATTTTTCCTCCCTCCTTTTTCTTTTTTTTTTTAGGTGGAAGATTGGTAGATAGTCTGGGGGGGACCTCAGCAACGTACATTTTCCACTATGAACCGCGCCTTCAACAGGAAAAAAGGTGAGCAAATGTAACCACGTTACAAAATGAGCTTGTGTAGTGAGGCGAGCCTGTTTTTGCACCGCTGTGTCAGAGACGCTTCACAGTCACAGTGGAAAAAAAGGATGAATTAGACAACGTTCAGCAGTTTTATTAGTAAGCCTCATTTACGCTGACAGAAGGACTTCCTTTTAAATTCACATTAACACAAATACCTCAAAGACCAATAGCCTGTGAGAAACTGATGACGATATTATTCAGCAAAATATGATACATTATTGTACTTTGACCATATAGTTGATAGATAAGTTTAAGGGATGTTATCGTAAGGATCCGCTGTACGTTTTATCTTAAATGTTGGTTTGCTTGCAATCCACCCAACCAGAACGACTCCTCTCAACAGTTTTATCACGTGTGATTGTCTTTCTTTTCACAACATCAAAATATTTTGTGTGAAAAATGAAAAGAATTGACCCTGCACACGGTGTATATCAACAGATAAGAGATGGTTCAAGAGTTGAATCAAGATGAAGAGTCTGCTGCATGGTTGATCAAGATTTTAAAAAGTCATTAAGCAACTCGTGGACGTTGTGGGGAGGTTGTAGACCTTAGTATGACTGAACTATAAAAGCCTTACATTTAAAAGGTCGGTGTGAGGAAAGAGCAATAGCAAACATCCAGATTTACTTTGTAACTGTGTGTGTATATGTAAATGTAATACCTCCATCGCAAAACGGTTCCCTTCAACTCAGCAGTGGAGGACAGCAAAAGCAGAGACTCAACATAGACAACCGTCTGAGCCTTTGCCAAAAGGTTTGACAGTGAGGGAGGCAGTGCAGTCCTCTTGAGGTGATGTGAGGTGACCCTGTCCAAATGCAGAGGAGGATATTTTTGGGACAGCAGTTTGGAAAACAGCTTGATGTGTTTACCACCATCTGTCCCACTCCCTCTGGTGTGAAGCAGCAGACCTGGAGAAGCCTCCGACAGAGCAGAGGAGCTTACACGAGGCCCAGGTGGCGCCAGGAGCCTTAATGATATTTGGCTTTAATACACTTGGTTTCTCATTAGGTTTTCAGTTTCAGGAGAAAAATATGGCGATCTGGGAGTCAGTCATTATAAATGGAAACACCTCTTCATTCATTCCTCTTCATGTTGCCTTTGTTTGTTAAGATGTTGGAAAAAAAAGTGTCGCCTGTTTAGCGGACCCGGACCCCGATGAATGCTGCTTGTGAAAGGGAAGGGACTTTACAGAGACAGAAATCAAAAACTCACCTCTGACCATCTCTCTTCAGCTGCCAGGAGCTGAAAACACTCCATCTACTCACCTCGCTGCCCTCACACTGCCACTAATAATTTTTCTAAGAAAGGGATTTCTGCACGCGCCGTTGCAGTACGTCAGGACACCAACAGAAGCCTGACCCTTAGCCTTCTTTCAAGTCTTCAATTTTTGCTAAAGTTTTGCCCTTGCAGAAATAAACAGTTCTTATTTCAAGAGACAGTTGTGTGTGTGCACATAATTTCATGCATTCATTTTTAATGGACCTAGATGTTCCAGTTCCAAAAAAACAAATTCTTGATGAATAGATTTAATGCCTCTCTGTGTTTATCCTCAAAATTCACGAAGCAGAACATTCCTTTGATTTAGAAAGATAATGCGATTTGAGACGGGATTCTTTTGAAAGCACCTTTTTTCCTTTTGTCTCCCAATGATTTGAGTTAGTTTTAGAAATGGCATCACCTAGAGCTGTAAATATAATCTGATATGCAACATTTCCTCTGTGGCTGAGAGCCTCCCGGGAGCGAAACGAGGTGAATTCTTTCCTCTGACATGTGGAAAAGGGTAAACTTGCCTCGCTTTCGATAACATAACGTTTTCACATTTGCGTTTGTGTCTCTTCAGTATTTCACACGTGGGATTTGGACGAAGGCTGCAGCTTGTCTGCTTCTCCTTACTGGCTTCTGAGTTAAAAACAGTTGAAGTGAATTGTCATCACAAACCTGTATGTGTGGAAAAGTCCAGAAGCTTTCACTTATCTTTCACTTTTCTGCCTGCGTCCCGAATGCCTTTGCAGCCCCTGGCTTAGAGCGGAGGTCGGTCCGCGGAACGGATTCACCTGATTTATCTTTGCGTCGGTGTTTTGTGGGCTCGGTCACGTCCAACAAGTAATGCCAGCAGAACCGTGAATCAATTTTATCTTCTGGGTTCATTATCCAGCAGTCTTGGATGTAATTGGCGCTGAAGCGTTGAGCGCTTACGTTTGAGAGCATTAACCTGCGCTGAAGTTTTTAAATGTAATGGAATTGCCTTCAATGACCGTGCGGATGTTGAAGTATCACTCTGGTTTTTGGATAAGTTTTAATTGCACTGCTTATAAGCTATTTGTACCCAATAACTCGTTATTGGATGCGTTTACTTAACTGTATACCTGTCCATCCTCCAGCTGTGCAGTATGTGTTGTATTTCTTTCTAATTAAACATTTACTTAGACTTCATTTGATTAACATATTGATGAAACGTTTTCAAAAAGACACATGCTAATTAATGCAACCTTCTACACAAATGTATGATGGAAATAAAATATCAAGAATGAATCAAAACCCCGGATGAAATGGAAAATGAAAAAGAAGAGATTCTTACATGTTCTTTTAAGACTTATTTTAAAGCTTCAGGTGTGAAACTATGGGGAAGTTACCTTCTAAAAATTGTAAGGAAATATAAACATAGATCAGTAGATACATAAGGACGCCAATAAATACAACATAAATACATTTTAAGAATGTACAAATAATTTAGGCAATATTTAGAATCAAGTTTTTTTCTCAAATTTTCACCTTTATTCATTTAATGTTGTTGTTAAAAACATGTCTGACTTCATGAGGGCCACGTAGGAAGACTCATACTCGCACTCATGAACACAGTCTTGTCAGTGGCTCTTTTGTCAACACAGCAGATCTGTCTGCCCCCATGTGTTCAGAAGTGCTATTGCTACATAATCTACCTTTAATAGACATATTCATCTATTTAGTCATCTTCTTTCTTTCTGCATCATCCTTTTATTTATTTCCCCAAACTTATTTATATGTTTTATTTTAATTTAAAATGCTTATCTAAAGTAAATATTAATATTTTTTAAATTCATATGCATTCATTTTATTATTTCTGTATGGTTATTAACCTTCTGTTTTGTTTAGTTTTAATCTCATTGCTAGCTCTAAATGTTCATGATTCCAACTCTTTTATATTCTCATATTTGTATCATCTCATATTACCGAACGAAACAAAGCCGAGGAGACAAAATCTGAAATGTCGTGATGTCAAATGAAACAAAGAAAGTAAATGGATAGTTGGAACTTTCACGTTCTAAACCATCCAGATTTGAATTAATTGGAGATGAATATCCAGAAGAAACGAGCCATAGGTCAGGAATACATTTACATGGATGCTGGTACACTAATCTGAGTGCAATTTGAATCTGTGGGGATTGTGTCAAAGCTGCCAAAAATCCATCCCTGGCTAGAGGTGGAGTGTGGGAGAATCCTAAATAAAACACACATTTTTGGGTTTCTTATCAGAAATGGCTACTTTCTTTTCAGGTTTAACGTTTGTTTATCTACAGGTAAACAGAAGTTGCAGGTACTTTAACTTCTAAACCTTAAGATAAAGTACCCATTTCTGATAAGAAAACCCTAAATATATTCTGTCCACTCACTTGAGTGGACAGAATGTTTCCAAACTGAGTTTATAGTTTGAGAATAAAAGTGTGTCTAAGGCTGGGGAAGCTGCTCCATCATCTCCACAGAGTTGTAGTTGGATTATTCACTTAAAGCACAATTTAAAATGAATTTTAATGAAAACAAGAATGAATGCACACGATGAATCACTGTCCCGTATGCAGTCTGTGCAGTACAGCAGCACTCACCCAGGCAAGAGCTGCAATAGAGATGTCTTTTATCCCCCCACATTTGGATATTCATTTGCGCATAGAAATTGTTGTTTTTGTTCATTTGATATCAATTTGCCTGTATAATCAAATCAAATTAGAAAATTCATACATTGTATAGCTATTCTTGAAGATGTGTGTGACGCAACTACGTTTTAGAAATCAGAATTTTCGTCATAGCAGCATGCTTAATTAATAACAATTGTCATGTTTGGAGCTTCGAACTATGTAAGAATTAGCTTTATTGCCCAAACATTGTGTAAGCACAACCCCACTGTAGTTGTTGTTTATTATTCTTCCAAGTCTCTCACCATTCAACACAAAAACACAACTCCAAAACAACTAGCTTGTCCACATGACGCCTGATCTGATGTCTCAAATATATGTGTTATTGTTTCCAAAGAAAAAAGATTGCAAAGATGGCAATATTTCCAGGTGAATTGAATGATGGAGCTAGAGTGTACATGACATTTCAGAGCAAATGGAGTCTAGAATTCACAAGAAAATCTTTTTTTTTCGCTAATATGTTTCAGAGGCGTTCAGTTCCACTTTACAGCTCTCAGTCTTTCATCACAACGGATGTAAATCTGTCCACACTCTCATGATTCAACTTTCCAAGGCAACGGATCTGTTCTCTCTTTTTCTTTTTCTTTTTCTTTTGCTTTGCTGGAAGACTCCAAATAAGAGAAAGTTGCTACAAAACCAACAGAAAATCAGAGCTGGATTTCCAGAGAAAGTCCAAACTTCACCCACGCTGGAAAAGCAGCCCCTTGAGAAATAAGCCTGATATTCCATAAATTCACATTTGTCTCGTTTTAATCAGATAGCTTTGCCAATAGGTTAAGAAAAAACTTCTGGACCAGAATTATTAAAAATAGCAATGTTTGGGGAGTAAAAAGACAAAACAGTCTAAAAAGTATTTTAGACTGTTTTGTCTTTTTACTCCCCAAACACAAATGTCACACACCTTCTGGTGCTCAACGGTGGCATTCAAAAAAATTTTTCAAGTTATGGTTTCTCTCTAAAGTGGCAGTTTGACAAAAACTTTTGCATTTTCAGACTGAGTGAGAGAGTATGTTGCACTTTACCTCACCATGGAAACCCTTAACTGCCAGTCAGAGCTCCTGAACAGAAACTTGGAACTCATCGCCATGGAAACCTCTGGATCCCAGTCAGAATTCACAGCTGATCAGCACCTTTCTCAGTTATATAGTCTATTTTAGATACTTTTACAGCTTCACTTCAAACTTAGTAAGTAAGCAAGAGATGAGGGATGGGCAGCAGCAGCAATCCCAAAATGATTTATCCAGGTATTGTGATGGACCATCTAAAGCTTGAGATATACTTGCAAAAAAAAAAAAAAAAAGAGATATACTTGCAGTTCAGACCACGTACGCATCATGGCCGCCACGCGTATCCTGCATTCATTTGACGCGTCGACGTGCACGTTCTCAAAAAGACACTGAACGCGTACACGACCTGCAGTTCTCGCTGTGGCCGCTAGTTGCGCTGGTCCCGGTCTGATACCAGCTGGTCCCGGTCAGATACCAGCTGGTCCCGGTCTGAAACCAGCTGGTCCCGGTCTGACACCAGCTGGTCCTGGTCAGATACCAGCTGGTCCCGGTCTGAAACCAGCTGGTCCCGGTCTGACACCAGCTGGTCCTGGTCAGATACCAGCTGGTCCCGGTCTGACACCAGCTGGTCCCGGTCAGATACCAGCTGGTCCCGGTCTGATACCAGTTGGTCACAAGTTTTTAGTTTTAGTTTAGTTTAGTTTATTTAGCACATAACATAAAAAAGAACATTACACAAGTAAGTTCAGTTAAAAGAAACTGTGCAGGGAGGAGCGAGCAAGCCAGTAGGCTTATGAGGAGCCCCCACCTAATAACATTTAACAAAATCCTTATGAGGATATAAAATCATAAAAATAAAAATAAATCATAAAAATTGCATGTAGAACATGAATGAAAATAAAAAACAAGTGACGACACGGAGGTCGCTGGTGCCGTTTCCTTTGCCAAGATCGCAACCAAAGCTATGTTATAATCTCCTACATCATCCAATGTTGTCATGTTAACTTGTTCGTTGTTCTAATCTGCTACTGCTACTACCGCTGCTACTACCTCTGCTACTAAATATTTAATCACTTTTCCAACTGTTGCTCTGCTTACTGCCCCCTATCGGTCACCGCCGGTACGACGCACTCTCCTCGCGTACTACACGAGCGACGTTGCGGTTGGTGCTGCACGCGAACGGACGCGAATGGACGCGAACGAATGCGAACGCAAGCCCCAACAGCAAGTATATCCCAGGCTTTAGTCTCCAGCAGCCCCGTGAGCCTGAAAAGGACAAAGTGAGGTTGTCTACTTAGACGATTAGATGTAATTTCTGAGTTATTAATTCTAATGGTAATGATACTTTCTTTGTTCATTTGTCTCCTTACACAGAAAAGTAGGGCATCAAAATTGATGAGTGAATCAGTGTAATTTTCAGTGGAAATCTCATCTGAATCACTGAATACATAAAAACCAATTTGTGTTTTTTATTTTAGAAACGTTCTGCATAACAATAACCTGGCTGGAACATAAAAAAACAGTCTGCATTATGATCAGAGCCCAAATAATTAGATTACAGTGTTATTCATACGTGTGTGGTAGCTTTGTACTGGAAGAACATGATCTGAGAGGAGTCCAGAACGTGCGCTTAGTGAGTCATCGTGCGGCGGAAGGATGTGCGTCTGATCCTTCTGCCTTTTATTTGTTTGACCCACACCAGACATAAATAAGCCTTGAATTTCTTCTTAGGAACAACATTTGTTGCCCCCTCCCCCCAACATTAAACTAAGTGCTGCACTTCAATTATTTTTCACCACAATGGAGGACAAGTATCAGATTAATTTAAAAGGCCTAGCAGAAAATTATGTTTTGAAACTAACAGCACCTGAGCGGTAATAATCCACGGTGTAGCATAACAGTCTTTTTGATCTGAGTCACATTAAATTGCAGCAAACTTTTTTGTTCATTTCCTCAGATGTAATCCAAATGAAGGACTTGTCTCCCTTCAATGGAACTATTTCCCGTGATTGCATCATTTTGTAAAGCCTTTATACCTGTTCACCCAAATTTAATTCATGGTCAAATGTTTTTGGTTCCCAGACATCAGTCCGATTTAAACCCTCCAATTTTTTACGACACTCTCCTACTACACCTTAGTAGAAATGTGGCTCAGGTCCATTTTCCATATTAGAATTTGTCTCCTGCACGATGGAAGGCTGTGCACAGCCAACAGGTTTGCTATGTGTTATTGATTGAGCGCTGCAGTGAATTAGTATACTGCCTGGCCGCTAGTCGCAGGGTGCTTTAAGCATTACACTGAAGATGATTGGATCATGTAAAGCATGATTTTGTGACCTAAGTAGTTTTGTAACTACAGCTGGAGCCAAATATTTTGATACACAGATATTTGTTTGTTAGGTGAAATATCAATTTTGAACGCAAATGATTTTTTTTTTCTGCAAAAAGAAAAATTGCTAAATATATGTTTCTCAGCATGTTATAGTTTTTAATGTTCTGTTAAAATGTGGAACTAATAATATAAAACAATCTCAACCTGGCAACAAGTAGACACTGGCAGCTGTGAGCATTGCAGCCAGTGAGGATTCATTTTTGCTGTTGAAAGGAAGACACTGTTGTATGAGTGAGGACATGATGAATGGAGTCTGCCAGATTTACAGTTGAAAATAGGTCAACCATGGTGCCAGACCAGCCGTGAAATGTCACCACTTCAACACGATCACCTATCCGAAAAAAATGTTGCATCAACATAACGGAGCAGCTACAGTAACTGCACTCTCCACTAATGTTGCTGCAATCTTCATATAAACAGTCATAGTGAACACTTAGTAGACAGTACATTATTACATGAATTGGACTCACTGCAGTGACATTCCATGTTCCTATTGCCAGAGATTTGGTCCACAGGTTGGGTTGTCGAGGCACCCTGCAATGACAGCTACCCAAACCCCACTGCACCAGCCCTTCAGGGACCTTTCTGTGGGTGGTGAGCCTGCTGGAAGGTGCGCCCATGCCCGGCTGGGTCCCATAGGCAAAGACCCGACCATCAGGCTCTCGCCTTCTAGCCCCAATCCCAGCCCTGGCTCCAGGGTGGGGCCCTGTTAACACTGATACGGGCGATGTAACAGTCCTTGTTGTTCTGCTATTTATGATGGACTTGTGATGGGAGGAGTTTCGTGAGGCCATGGAAGAAGACTATTGGTCTTCCTGGAAAAAATTCTGGCAAACCCTAAGAAAGGGGAAGCAGTACTCTGCCAACACTATTTACGGTAGCAGTGAGGAGCTGTTGACCTCAACTGGGGATATTGTTGGACGGCGGGAGGAATACGTAGAGGATATCCTCAATCCCACCGACATGACCTCCACTGAGGAAGTAGAGGCTGGGTACTCTAGGGCAGTGGTCCCCAACCCCGGTACCGGGCCGTGGGTCATCTGGTACCGGGCCGCACAGAGAGAAAAAATAATTTCTGTAGCATCCCCTGATGATGGATGACTCTCAAACTGATGTTTCACGATGTTTTTATTCCTTGGATGCACAATAAATACACTGCAAACACACTGTAAGAGCTGTAAAGGAATACAATAAAATAGAATTAGTCTTTCTACATTCATATAAGTTTCATTTAACTTAAATACAGACCGACGCACCTGCTCGCTCGCTCGGTAATAACAGCTACAGGCTGATTTATGGTTCCGCGTTACACCTACGCAGGGCCTACGGCGTAGGGTGTGCGTCGCCGCGCAACCTACGCCGTAGGCTATGCGGTCTTTTAACGCGGAACCATAAATCAGGCCTAACGCTAAACCCCAATACATGAGTAACCATGACAACCAAACTCAATATGTACATAAATACGGCATAACATTTGCAAAGAAAACCAATCCTTATCAGAAGGTGCTTTCCGTGGCAGTTGGCCACCACTTTAGCACTCATGACACTAGTTTAGTCTTTCAGACACACTTTCTACTGCCGTTAAACTTTTACCATTAAAGTCCGAAACTCAGGATGTTTACAATTTCTCGGCGAGACGCCTTCAAAATAAAAGCACTAAATATCGGTCTCCTTAATAAATAAAATAAAAGCCTGGCTTTAAATAACGTTAATGAGACATAAAAACATAAAAACATATTTATAGAAATACTCATATTAAAGGTAATTTACAATTTTCATTATTTTATTTTATTTTTTCGAAAATTATGTTTTATTATTATTCATTATTATTATTACTATAGAGAAAATACAACAGTTTTTAATGCTGATCTTGTCATTTTATTTAGTTTTTATCAACTACACCTTTAGATTGGGCCATGAAAATATTGTCAGACATTAAACCGGTCCGCGGTTCAGAAAAGGTTGGGGACCACTGCTCTAGGGTGTACTCTTCCATCACCCGAGCTGAAGTTACTGAGGTAGTTCCCAAGCTCCTCAGTGCCAAGGCACCGGGGGGTGAATGAGATCCGCCCTGACTACCTCAAGTCTCTAGATGTTGTGGGGATGTCTTGCCTGACATGCATGACGTTGGGGACAGTGCCGCAAATGGAGTGGCAAATCTGGTGGTCTTTTTAAAAAGGGGGACCAGAGAGTATGTTCCAACTATAGGGAGATCACACTTCTCGGCCTCCCCGGGAAAGTTAACGCCCGGGTACAGGAGAAGAGAATTTGGCTGATGGTCGAACCTCATATTCAGGAGGAACAATGCGGTTTTCGTCCCAGTTGTGAAACACGACTGGGACAGGGTGGTGAAGGTTTTATGGGAGTTTGCCCAACCAAACTGGTTGGGAGTTTGCCCAACCACTCCACATGTGCTTTGTGGATCTGGAAAAGGCATTCGACCGTGTGCCTTGTGGTATTCTGTGGAGGAAGTGTCTGGAATGAGGGAAGTCTTGGCATCTCTGCTTAGACTGCTGCACATGCGACCCGGTCCCAGATCAAGCGGATGAAAATGGATGGATGGACGAATAAAGTCGGCTCGGTTTATCGGTTTTTCGACTTGGTTGAAAATTAAAAATGTACAGGGTATTGACTAAAATGATGTGCTGTGCCTACTTACTTTGTTGTGTCTTGGATGAGTTAATTTGTTATGGCTGTGGCTTTTTAAATTCATTTATTTATTTATCTTAATTTTATATTTTTTATTGAACCTAAAGAGTCTGCCAAATCAAATTTGTTGTTTCTTTTCGCAAACCTGGTGAATAAAGTTGATTCTGATTATAATTATTTTTATTGAAATAGTTGCTTGGCTGCTATCGTACAATGTATAAAAAATAACAGCAGTTAATATTTTGCATTAGAAAAATCAGGATATGGCAACATCCAGCCAACCATATAAGTATTGATTTCATTTTTTACTGAAGGTATAATAGCAAAGACTTTTTCTGAAAAAAGGTTTAAATTGGTTGATTTAGGATCAAATAGGACATAGCTATTTATTGTTGCTGTGCTGTATTTTTTATTGACCCCCCTACCCTCACCCTCACTTCCCCCACACTCACATTTTATTTTGTTTTTTAAAGTTTGTGTCATTGAAAATGTTAAATCCGTTAGTACAGTAGTTGTTCCTTTTAATTTCATGATGGAAGCTTAGCCACTTTCTGTGCATATTTATCTTATGTGGTGTTATCAATGGTCGGAAGTTAACTTTGTCTCTTCTGAGCCAAACAATTAACAGTATATTTCTGTCTACTCTGGTTAATTAGAGCAGCCACCCATGAACCATTTGTTACGCATTAGTCCACAAATTGCCAATACATCAGGTTAGATTTTCAACGAGTTCCACTTTTCGAAAATGATGGTGTTTTGGAACAAGAATTAGGACTTTTGGATCGATGGTATGGGTAATTTATTATCATCTTGACTGAAAACAGAGTTATAACCTTTTTAGTACTTTTTACCAACTAACCTAAAAGACACTTTGCATATAATACATAGTCTTTCATACCTTATGCTCATAACCTTGCTGTTTTTTAATCAGCGAGCCATGGAAAAATTCAAAAAAATATTTTTTCCAGATTTTTTGCCAAACCTTTGAACCCAAAAAGAAAACATAAAAGAGCTTTTATTGATAACAGATGGAGTTACAGCGTAGATGAAAAACGTGGTTCAAGTCATTCTGCTTGAAGTCGTTTTGTTTGTTTTCATGTATTTACCATTTTATGCAGCAAAGAGAGCCAAGTATATACACCTGCCCAGCCCCTTCTTTTATCTGAACAGTGTGTGCAAACATTTTGAAATATGTCAGCTGGCCTGCCGTGCCGCTGTCAGCCGTTACCCCTCTCTTCCTGCCTTTCTCTTTAGTCTTTCTTGGAATTTAGTTTCCTGACCTTTCTGCTAGGAAAAAAGAGAACATGTATCTTCCCCCCATCCACTTTCATTTGAGATTCCCACGAGAAAACAGACTCTCTTTGGAGGAGACTGTAGAAAGGTGTGATTAGGCTTTAACTCATTGCACAGCTGTTAGGTAAACCTAGAAGGACAATTTATAAAGACGAAAGGTTACTAGTTGGGTGAAGTAGAAGAGAGAATCTTTCATATACCTTCATGTATCTGCAGTGCCATGCTAAACTATTCATCCTCGTTGGCATTTTTCTGTTCTGTTGCATTAGAACTAGAATTTTAACAGCTATGCTTTTGGATTTTATGCAATGAACCTGCATACAAAAGGTCCATTATATTATTTTTTGTGTAGTATTGTGTGGACCTCATTTGATTTATAGCCCTTGATAAAATCCAGATGCTGCCAATTCACAGGTCACATAGTTCATCTAATTAAATCCACCTGTGTCAAGTCCAAGAGTTGCATGATCTCAGTATATGTATAGTCCACAACACCACCAGTTTAGCAGCTCAATGACCATCGAATAACTTCAACCCATCAGTGAAAAAGTTCAGATTAGGATCAAGTTATAAAAACTAATTAAGAGTATCCAGCCAAGTATAAAATCCATTATCAGAAAATGCAAGGGCTATGGCCCCACAAAAAACCTACCAAAAAATGGCAGACTTCCAAAACTCACAGACCAGGCAAGAAGGGTTAGCAACAAAGGGAAAGTTTATCCTGAAGGAGCAGCCAAGCTCCACACCACACATTAAGTTATATGCCTGCGGACGAATTGTAAGCAAAAACACTTAGCAACACTGGTCTTTGTGGAGGAGTGGGAAGGAAATAAATGCTCAAGAACAAAAAATGCAGAGGTCACTAAAAGCCATCTGGTGGACTCCCCAGCTTGACTGTGTCTGGGTCATGGGGGCAGAAGCCTAAGAAAAGAGACCCATACTTCCCTCTCCTTGGCCACCTATTTTAGCGGTTTGGATATGGTTTGGAACGATATTATGCGTTACCAGGCAAGCTGAAAGATATATTCTCTTCTGCCTGTTTTGGGTCTGCCCCAGGTCCTCCTACCTGTTGGATGTGCCCAAAAGATCTCATCATGGAGGTATCCAGGAGGCATCCTTACCAGATGCTGGAATTATCTCAATGGGATCCTCGTGATGGATAAGAGCAGGCGCTGTACTCCGGCATATCTCATGTCCACCTTTTTGGGTCATGGTGGCCCATACCTTTCTCTTCATGGCCACCTCTTCCTGCTAGGCCCTTCCATGCCAGCCAAGAGATATATTATTTCTTCAAAGATCCCTTGGTCTTCCTCAAGGCCTTCTCTCAGTTGGATATGCCCCAAATATCTCCCCAGGGAGTCGCCCAGGATACAACTTAAACAGATGCCCAGATTATCTAATTTGGCTCTGCTCCTGAATAACTGAACTTCTCACCCTGCAATATCTCCAAGGGAGAGTTCACTAACCCTGCGCAGGAAACACATTTCAGCCAATCGTATTTTATCTTCTTTTGGTCACTCGCCACAAGTTCATGACCTCAGGTGAGGGTAGGAACACAAAACATTTTTGGGGGTTCTGAGATGACAAGAAAGGGAGACCAACAAACACAGATATTGATCCAGGAATATCTGCCTAAGGGATGCAAAAGAAAACAATGTCAATAATACCAATATAAGAACAAAATCTAGACCTATAGGAGCATGACAGAAGGCTTGGGTTGAGGGCATCCAAGCCAGCCCTCAGTATGAGCTTTATCAAAAGGATCTGCCTCCCTTTCTGCTTTTTTGTAATTTTCTCATGCAGAGGACATGGTGAGGTTCTATCATATCTTGGGCTGTGAAAAGTCTTCCTCAAAATCAATCTGATTTAAGAAGTTAAGTGCCCCAAGGTCACAGCGTAGTCTTTTGTGACAAGATTCATTACTCCAGCAATAAGCCGTTTGTGAGCAGGAAAGAGTGAGGAAAGTTAATAAATGATAGAAAACAGCATAATGGGATCCTTTTGATTGTGTTGTTATTGACCTGCAATGATCTCTGGTCTACTGATTACTTTGTGTGGGTGCCCCAAGAACCGTCTTCATGACTAGCTAAAGAAATCATTAAGAGATGAAGACAATTTATCAGAAATTCAAGTGATTAAACACAGATTATTGTCCCTGCTGGGAGAACCAAAAGAAAATTAGTTTGGCCTGCTAACACAGTGGTTTTCCGACATGGAGATCACAGTGGTGCGTAACGGTTTCACAAGAGTGCTATGTGTGGATAGCTAATGTGCAATTTATGACGCTGCAAGGAAAAACAATAAAAGTTCATGAAGTAGCACAACCTACAACTTGGTAACCGATGCTTTCTTGGTGGGCACATTCCTCCTTACCAGTGTGACCAACAAGCAGCTGCATTTTCCTCCATCAATCATGCAGTTAAAAGATGAGAGTCTTCATTTAGAAACTGGGGTACACAGTTGGGGGAAAAAATGTCAAAGGGGACATCACAACAGTTTCCACTGCAGATAAAGGTCCTTCAATTTGTCCATCAATTTTTTGGAATATAAATTTGATTCGAGAGAAAATCTTGTTTCATCTTACAGTATAAATTTCAACTTATCAGTGGAAATATTAGTTCTGGAGCTTGACATTAACTTCCTGGACAAAGTGAACACGCTGTCAGAGTTGATGAGCTTGCTCAACTTTAATCCGATTCAGTCTCAAAGGAATATTTCTGGAAAATTGCATACAAGAGGATTTGGATTGTCAAAGCACATGCTGTTAGACCCAGACAGGTCAAACATGCAGTTTCAGGTGATTTTTACGATTCAGCACTGCGTTCCTGACAGGGACTTCAGCACTTTGTCTCAATAAAAACAAAATCCAGACTGAGCAGACTGTCACAAACATCACACCTAACATCCTTGGACAAGGTTAGTATGACTTTCCGAAAATTGAAAATTGTAACCAAATGTTTTGGAAAGCTGTGCAAATAAAATTTGGGAGATTACTCCATATGAGCTTGGCAGAGGTGGGAGAGGGGAGCAGGTTTATTGTAGATACAAGTGAGGGAGGGCTCTGCGTGATGACAACGAAGACAGCCTTGCACTTTACTGTTCAGAAATGCAATTTTCAGCACATAACACCTCAAAAGTATTGCTGCTCAAGAATCAGTCTTCTACCTGCTGCTGCAGGATATTATCAACTGAAAAAGGCCAGATATAAGAAGTAGGCAGATGTTTATGTGATTGGCTTAAAGTAACTGTAAAGTGTTTGTGTTTCAGGAAGTCTTAATGATTTTCAGATACACCAGCTGTCAAAACAACTTGCTCCCCTTATACGATTACATAAGTCAGAATATGGTGCCATGCAGTATTATCCATCCCCTCATTTTCTTCTTCATTCCATTGCACTCCTTACAAAAATAATGGCAAAAAGAGCTGCCAAACACTCTCACTGAGTCTGAGCAGCATTCATCACGTACGTGTTTTACGTTTGTCCTCATCCATTTAAACTACATAATCAGATGACCAGATTTAAGTTATAGAAAATTAAGAACACATACTTAATTTTACACGTTAATCAGTATGTCTGCTTTGTTAGATTCTTTGAAGAAAAAAATCAAGAGATGAAAGAGAAAGTAGCTGACTTTTTCTTGGTTCTTGAAGATGGTAACCCCTTTATTTTTGACTCACTGGTGAGAAGCTTCAGGGTTACAACCTGTTACTGGGACATTGATACTTTGTGAACAGTGTCGAAGAGAGAGGCTAGTAAAAACACAAAACTATTGTTTACTACTGTATATGTGAAGGGTCTGAGGAACTTTGGAGGATCTCCAAACACAGCATTCCAGTGCATTGCACTGATTTGTATTCCCGCAACTATCCGACGCTGACCATCCAGCCTTTGGTCTCCTTCCCTGGTGGTTTCACAAACACTTGGATTCATACTAGCAAAACATGTCACATGCATGTAAGCAATTTATAGTTGACTGAAAACCCCAACAACTCACGAGACGGATTAGTTTTTACTCACTTTGCACCTTTTTTTCTTAATATAACAGCAATTAACAACAAATGTCATCTCAACAAGACAAGTCCAGTCCATTTTGATCTAGGACAGGCCAGTACACTTCAAATTTAGTCCAGTTCCACCAAACTCATTGTACTTCATTTCATCGAATTCACTTCAGTAGAGAACAAACTCAAAGTTCGTGTAATGCCAATTTGTTTAAAAATTGAATAAATAAAGAAGTCCCAGATAAGGTACCCAACTGATTGTATTGTAATGATTGTTTTTCACTTCAGTGCAATCCTCTATTCTGAGTGAGCATCAAGCAGAAGTGGAAAGGATAAAACCCAGGGATATATTGATCTGTGATGAATTTGTTCTGAAATTCCCTGCCTGCCAGTTTGACCTGAAGATGCTTTATGTATGGAAAGTTGAACATCTTAAAGAAACAAAAGTTCACTTGGTTTCAGTTCAAGTTTTCAGAATCATCGCATCCTAGATAACTGAGAATACCAACAAAAGATATTGAATCTTCTGCTCTTTAATACCTCTTTTTCAACCAGATGCTTAACTTGAACTTGACCCAGTTCAGAGATCATTCAAGTTTAGAACGAGCTAAGCTCTGGCTTAATTTTTCCAAAGGGTGAAAGCCACATCATTATAGCACTTTAAACCATTCCAGGATATCTCTGAATCTCCCTCCGGTCTATTGTGAATTCCCGTAGAGAAGCGCAGGTCAGAGAGGCGGTTTATCCACACAGATCACTGTTTCTCATCTTGCCTGCAAACCAAAAGCTCTGTACTGTGAGTTTCATTCATAAAGATGCTGAAAACATCACTGGCTGTTTGTGGATGCGTTTTGCAGTGTTGGCCAGCATCCCACAAAGAATGACCTGTATGAATGCCAATGCACACATGATTTATAACCACTATATCTATAAAAACCAGCTGGGAATATTCCAATACCTGGCACTATTTATACATTTAGTTGAAAATGTATGCAGCACGGTGTTTAGTTGGTAGCACCGTTGCCTCGTGGCAGGACGGTTCCTGGTTTAACTCCCGGGCCTGGCAGGAGTCTTCCCATGTGCAGTTTACATGTTCTCCTCAAGCTAGCGTTGGTCTTCTCTCCGGGTACTCCGGCTTCCTCCCACAGTCCAAAAACATGTATGTTGGTTTGACTGATGATTTCAAAGTGCCTGTAGGTGTGAAGGTGTGTGGTTGTTACTCTTAGGGCCCGATTTACTAAAGGTTTGCGTGCGTAAAAACCTGTGCAAACTTGACAGCACCCGCAAACCAAAGTGCCAGCTGATCTACTAACAGCGTGCAAAGAGGACTGCGTCTCTCAAATGCGCAAAATAGCACACGCTGTTCATTTAGTACTTTTGCCCTGATGAATAATCAATATGGGGCGTACCCACCAGAAATTGCTAAATACTGGGAGGGAAAGATGCAAATTAGTCCATTTACCACACGCAATGAGATTTACCAAGCCTGAAAGTTTTTGCGTGGATTGTGATTGCGTCTGTATTTAATACGTTCGAAAGGAAGGTGCTAATCTCCACATGCAAAAGGGGACATATTTTATTTGAATGTTAAATCCAGTATTATTCAGCAAAAGGTTGCCACAGGAGGCACATTCATTTTTTTATTTGTGATAATAAATAAATCATGTGTTTTCATGGAGAAAAAAGTGTTTCTCATTGTGCGCCTATACTTGTTCTGCAGTTGTCATACCCCGGTGTTGTGCAGTATTCAGCACCCCTGCCGTGAAAAGCACCCCCTCGTCTGACAAAAATGATATTCTCATTCCGTGTTCTGTTCATGTTCTGTTGTCCATGTTCTGTTTAGCGTCCAGTTTTGTGTTAATGATTCATGTTTAAATGCGCTCATGGATTCAGGTAAAAAACAAAAAATCGGGTAAATGGTTATTGATGTCATTAATTAATAGCCTGCTTACTGTGTTGTCTTCCATAATATTTGTAAATATATATAATATAAACTCCTAAGTATGTGTTTGTGTGAGTGTTTATATATAAATATATTGAAGTGTCAGTGTGTTTTTTTTTTTCTTGGTCTACTTATCATTGAATATACGAGGGGGTGATTTTCACGGCAGGGGTGCTGAATACAACAATTTGCCTCTTCCACTAATATCTCTATAACTCCAACTCGTCAAATTTAATTTTGCGCTTGCGACTATATCCTGCTTTCCATCCACTCTCCATGGCGCAAAGTTTGCGCCGCAAACCATAAGACGCGCAACACCCATGGATTAAAGTTCTCCGTACTGGGTACGGATTTCCGTCCTGGGGATTTTTTTGGGATATTTTTTTATGAGATCAGCGCAAATCCGACAAAAAATATGAACACCGGGGTGTCTGTAGCGCCGCGGTGACTTGTCGAACGGCGCCCACTGCAGTCAATCAGCTGTTGGCTGTGCACACACAGTAAAGTTCTCCTCTGGTTTTAGATGCACGTAACCATAACTCAGCCTAGGCTGCGTTATGGTTCTGCGTCAAAACGACGCCGTGCCTACGGCGTGTGGTTGGCTCTTTTCTACATTTATGTGTGATTTTTTTTATTTTGTTTTTTTTGCACAATAGTTGTCCTTATCTCTTTGATTCACTGTGACTGGAAAAAGTCGGATAAACCATTCAGAAAAAGATCGCTAAATAGCGGTCACGGGGGGGTACTGCACCAGGGTTTCCGTTGTCCGGTAATTGCCGGACTTTGTCCGGTAAAATATGCCGAAGTCCGGTATTTTATAATCTCTCCGGTCAAAATGTCCGGTGAAAATACTCACTAAGGCTGCGGGACTAGGGACTAGAGTCCCCGGGAGTACCGCGGAGGGACACGCCGAGCCCCGGTGCCGGGAGGAAGCGCAGCTGCGGCGCCGACATCCACGTGTGCGTTGATTTATGGTTCCGCGTCGCACCGACGCAGAGCTTACGGCGTAGGCTCTGCGTTGGTGTGACGCAGAACCATAATTCCGGCTTAAAAGTAAACAACATGCGCCCAAGTACCCGTGCATGACAGGCAGACACACACGGGGAGAAGAGACAATTTCTTTAATTTTTATTTTTTTTAAAAACTTTATCCTTATGAACGCAATTGTTATATACGGTAGTCCAACTTTCCTTATTTTAATCAGAACACTTTCTTTTTTCCTCTTCGGCGTGGAGTAGTGGGCTTGGAGCGGCAGCCATCGATTAGTTTTTTCTTTTTAGATCCGAGGCTTTGCGTAGATGGCGGCTTCCGCAACTTTCAGGCGCTTTTTCTGCGCAAGCAAGCTTTATAGATGAGGCCCCAGGACTGTTACCGCAGTACCGCGCAGTAGTACTCGGTGCCGGGAGCCGGGAGGAAGCGGAGCTGCGGCGCCGAGATCCACGTGTGCGTTGATTTATGGTCCCGCGTCGCACCGACGCAGAGCCTACGGCGTACAGTGCGCGTCGCTGCGTACCTTACGCCGTAGGTTACGCGCAAGCTTCTGCAATATTTATTTATTTTTTGAAGTTAACTCACAGGAATGGATTATAAATTTACGTTTTCAATCGCAACGGAAAGAAAGAAGGATATGATTACAACACGTAACAGGTATGGTCTACCTTGTAATCCAAACTTGCAACCTATCCTTCCCCCTGATGGTTGAAATGACTAAATTTAAACCACCGGGGGGGGGGACTTTTCCGTCCTGGGATTTTTTTTTGCTTTAATCCCTGAACACCTCATTTAAATACTTCGGTTTGCACCTGTTATCAATTGCGCACGCAATCTTAGTTGATCACCCGCAAAACACACAACAACAGCACGCGCAAACTTTTTCAGTGCACACGCAATTTAGTACTCTTTATTTAGGATCTTAGTAAATCGGGCCCCTTAATGTGCAGCCCGTCCAGGGCGTAGCCCTTCCTTTCGCCTGTAATGAGCTGGGACAGGCTTCAGTGGACCACCGTGACCCTGTTCACGATTAAGCGTGTATAGAAAAATGGATTGATGAAAGTTGAAAATGTTAGTTGTAAATTCAATTGAAAACAGTGAGAAGGTGGTGAGTAGGGGTCGGAGATCTGTATATCCTGGTTTCACCTTGGCTGATGGCATCATGACACAGAGCTGAAAGATATCCTCCTCTTCAATGAGCCCCTTTAACCTATTGTAGAATCTGACCAATCAAGCATTGTCTGGGCCTCTCTGCTATAGCCTTCTGCCTGCGGGATCCAATTCCAGATAAGTGGAAGTCAGTGAAAGAATGGATGGTTGAATACGATGTATTTATTTTGAGTAGAAATACAGCAACGGCTTCATACAGCTCTTTTCTTGTATTGTTTTGTTTTCAGTGACATCTAACATAAAAAAAAAGATTGTTGTAACACTTTAGATGAGGCTGAAAACATGGAGAAGCATCTCATAATCACTTTTAAAATGAGCAACAACAATGGTTTATGGTTACTTATTCAACTTTATGCCCATGTTGAAGATCAGCATTTAGTTTTTTTGTAACTACGGTACTTCTGTAGTAACCGTGTGATGCTCCACCCCGCTCTTGGTATTCAGAGTTGGATTTGGTCTGGTTGTCCTCGTAACCCCAGCCCATGTCATGAGTGAAAAGTTGCTCTTGGAAAAGTGGTTTTGGCCCCATGTAGCCTGTTTTCCTGACCTAAAGTCAGGTCTTTTGAAACAAAACTAGTTCTGAATGAGTCGCTTCCATCAAACCAGCGCTGCAATTGTTTTGGTAGAGAAAGAGTAGAAATTAGATCCGATCAGTTACATCAGCTTGAACGATAATAGTAAATATAACAAGCTACATAATACCTTGAACACCATTTAACACTTCAGGCAAATCAGAAATGTGTAATAAGATCCAAATCCCTCCCATAAGGAAAGTTCATCCCAAAACACTATTTTAACCAGATTTCTGTTTTAAGTTGAAATACACGATTGTTTTTTGTTGATGTTGTTATTTTTTCTTTAATTTGAAGAAAGGTATGCTGAGCTTGTGTATTTATCTTGAATAAGCCAATTGTTATTGTTCTTTTCTGTCTTTTCTTCATTGTATGTAATATTAGCTGCTAGTCTGGTCGTCTTTCCTATCTTGTGAAATAGCAGAGAACCGGTTTAAAGGTCACATATCTTTCAAACATTCCCCACTTACATTTGAGATTTTTGTTACTCCAGTTTACTCCACATTCACAACATTTACTTCACTTCTGTCCCAATGCAGCAGATAACCTGGCTGTGCATCGCCTTTATTACTGTTCACTGACCACTTTCTGCAGGAGATGATTTCCACACGTTTGTTAATTAGGTCATTCTTCTTCAGTGACATTAAGAGTTTTAGTCTGTTTTGTTGTATAGTATTTGTTCCTCACACATCTAGTTATGTGAGCTTGAACCACTCATCTGGCTAATTGTATATCCTCCATTCATGAAACCACTCATTTAAACTGCTGTATTGAGTGAACTGTTTGTTTCATTTCAGATAAATCATGGATGCACACCCCGGAGGCTCTGGCCAAGCATTACATACCCTACAACGCCAAGGTAGGGATCCCAACCACACTGTAATCAGCTTTGGTCGGGGAGTGCGACACAGGTGAAAGAAAGAGATAAAACATAACTTTGTGATGCGTTTGCCCAGATACAAGGGATAGTGATGCCCAGAAAACACATGTCACCATCTTTGGACATGCTGTTTTGGTGGGATGAAGACTCAAAGAGGAAGATGCATTCATATGCGTGGCCATTTTCAAATTCACAAAGCCTTGCATCTGTCCTTTTGCTTTGCTTTACACAGACATTTTACACGAGACGTAATCGGATACCACCGGGTTACCATGGTAATGCAGGGACATGCCAGAAACCTCTCCACTGTCATCCACAAAAATCTAAAAAACAGAGAGAGTCACTTGCTTTTGAATACTTCTTTATATGAATAATGTGGTGTACATAGCAGGAGGTAAAAGAGCTGAAAGAAAACTCAGGAGGAGACGTGCAACATCGAAATTACTTTTTTATTTCTATTTTCTTTTTCTTTTTTTTCATGAAACGTGAAGCGCATCTGACAGCAATGAATGCTGCTGTTGGTATTTGTACGGAGAGAGAAACCAGACTATGTTCTGTTGGGCAGGCTGCCAGTATGCTTGAAAAAAACAAATAGATTTATTGTTGGGACAAAATAAATGAAAAAAAAACTTGAATTGGAAGCAAATTAAGACCACAAACTTTCCAAGTTCCACATGCATGTTAAGAAAATTATCCATGGAAACCAAGAGCCCAAGCAGATGGGTCAGTTTACCCTGCCGTTGCTGCACAAGGGATAAGATATTACATTTAAATGTTTATCTTTTAGTTAAAAGGTACATTTTTGCCTTCAAATAGCTTGATATAATCTATTTTTTTAGCTTTTATTTAATGAAATAAAACATCTCATTTGGCTTTTTCGTATCTTTTAATATGAAGTCACTTACATTATCTACTTACTTACATTATTAAGAAGAACTGTCAAAAAATAAATAAATAAATGGAGTTGCTGGTAGAGTCTCATATCTACCTGCCACTCTGGAAGGTGAGCAGAAAGTTCATGTCCAGCGCTGCTGGAGACACTTAATTAATCATTTGGATATGAAAACAAAGCCGACAGCAGCAGCAGCAGCAGCAGCAGCACAATGCAGCTGAAACCTAAAACAGAGCAGAAACCCTGGTGGCAGAAAGCTAAGAGCATCTCTAGTCTTTGGATGGATTGTTGCAGTTATTTTCCCTAATTATTATTTATTCTACAGTTATAGGGGAGTAGATTATAAAAATGAATGGCAAACAAAATCACCGGCGTACTAAAGAGCGGTTTGTTTGTGTAGAAATGTTTTTTACTTTTGTATTTTTAATGGTGGTAAACAGTTGCAAACTCTCAGTATGAGCTGTCAAAAATGTGACATGTTCTTATTTATCTTCTCGAGCAACTGTTTTCCTTGTCTAAGAGGAAAATCCTCCCTGTCAGAGTTTACTTTCATTCTTGACCGTAACTGTCTTGTTTTCCTGTTTTCTTCTAGTTTTAATGTGAATGTTGCCGAGTGTTTAACTACAGTGGTTCATGTCTGTCTAAATCGGCAAACATTTCTGGTCAAAAACTTGTAAGACTCAAAATGGCAGTGGAGTTGAAGGGAATCATGGTCTGTTACACAATACTGTCTCTCCCTGTCAGCATTTCCCCGCGTGAGGAACAGTATCTGTCATCCCACATCCTGTGCTTCAAAAATGCTTTGCTGGAACGGAGGTGGAACTCAAGAACTCCCAAATCCCCCAAAACAGCTGAAGTTATTTTCCTATCTACAGCAAAAAAAAGGGGAAAAAATGGGGCCGACTGGCAGAAGACACCTCTGAAATCAAAGCAGATAGTCAGCTTTCACTGATCAGCTCCCTGTCTGCTTAGATTTGCTGAGATCTGAGTAAAACTCATCGCTGAAGGACTTGCAGACACAGCCGAAGTAATGAGGATGGGTCTGACCCGTTCTCGTGGTTTAAGCCTCCTCGGGTTGTTGGGAAAAAAAAGTTATGTTGGTAATTCACTGCTGGAGCTCCCTGCTGATTAAAGCAGAAACACTTTACTTTCTCTGTCATCTTGATTTGATGGAGCTACAAAACTGCCTGCATTCGACTTTTTGGTTAACCTCAAAGTTTCCCTTTCCCAGCTCTTTGAGGAAATCAATTTGATGATAAAAATCAGAGCTTTAGCAACCAATGAGAACCTCGGGTAACGTTGTCTTTTTTTGCCATTTGTGAGGTTATAAACCACAACACACAAACATTGGTTGTTTGGCTTTTATAACAGCAGCTTTATTACTACAGTATACTGACCAAGTTTTGATTACATAGATTAAATAGATTATAATGGGGAAAAAAATGGGTTTCTGAAGTGACAAACACAAAAAAGTTGACATGACACAAATTTTATGTCATTCAGACTGCTGTTGCACGAGAAAGTTCTCTCACACGGCTTATTAAAGAACTTTGAACCTTGTTGGAAACCTTTTTTCTGAGGCTGCTTAAGTTTGAAGCATCAGGGAGGATACTGTAACCTCACACATCCATCAGAGCAGGATTATGCAGCCGCCACATATGACTCTACACCCGGCTTCACCGCTCTGCTTGCAGCTCGTTGGAAGTTGTCAGGATGAAGCTGTAGCGCTGATCCAAACTCAGTGTGACCCACAAGTTAGCAATACTGAAACGTGCACATACCTTTCTTGAAACATACAAACTGCAGCTTAGGTTTGATCCCCACTGAGTTAGGGAAGTAACAGGATTTAGTTCACTCAGGATGAAGCTATTCTCTACTTTTCTCAAGGAAGATATTATCCATATTTTTCTGTTTCAAGTTTCTCAAACGTGCTTATATTTAGATTTGCTGAGGTTGTGCTATTGGATATGAATTGAACCTTTTGTAATTTTGTACTATTGATCTTACAAAACGATTTCAGGATGTCGGCTTCTGAGAAAATCACAGTGAGAATCTGTAATGTGACAGGTGCATTGTGAATGAAATAATTCTTAGCTAGCATTTATGAGCTAGAAGTGGAGCACAACATTCCTTGTGGGTTTATGCAGCTTTCATGGTGTGTTTGTCCGTATGGAGTAGGAACCACCTGGATTTTAGCTAGGGTTCCAATGATTATTAAAATGATTTGTGATGCCCCACTTTCTTAGCCCACCCCCATTTAAAACTCTTGTATTTCTGACTCCTATAAACAGTAGTAAGTATTTGAAGTGGAATGAAGCACTTCATCAAAGTTGTCCTAACAAGAATGGATATTGTTCAAAATTCTAGCACAACATCTAAGTTTGTTCTTAATCCACTTTAAATGTTAACTACTATATATGGCCCTTATTCGATTCCCATTTGGGCCCATAATACTGAAACCATAAGGCACTCTTCTATTTGGGGATTTTAAGCCCGCTCCCGCTCTGCGCCCAAGTAGGCCACTCTTAATCCAGACCAGGCCCACATGGCCATGCCGGCTGGGTAGTCATCACACTGAGTATTAAGAGAACTATATTATGCCCCTTTATTTAGAATATGAGACAATTTTAAGAGGTTTTGATAAAATGTGACACATTTTGATCAAAATATCAAACAAAAAAGGAAAAACCAAACGTATCTTATATCTGTCCATCCATCTATCCATTTTCTTCCGCGAGATGCCCAGACTTCCTTCACCCCAGACACTTCCTCCAGCTCTTCCGAGGGGAGTCCGAGAAATTCTCAGGCCAGCAGGGAGACATAGTCTCTCCAGCGTTTCCTGGGTCTTCCCCGGGGTCTCCTCCCGGTGGGACATGCCCGGAACACCTCCCTAGGGAGGAGGGACATGCCTGGAACACCTCCCTAGGGAGGAGGGACATGCCTGGAACACCTCCCTAGGGAGGCGTCCAGGAGGATCCGGTACAGATGCCCAAGCCACCTCAGCTGACTCCTCTCAATGTGAAGGAGTAGCGGCTCGACTCCGAGCTCCTCCCGGGTGACCGAACTCCTCACCCTATCTCTAAGGGAGCGTCCAGCCACCCTGCGGAGGAAACTCATCTCAGCCGCTTGTATCCGTATCCGCTTGTGTCCGGAATTTTGTCCTTTCGGTCATTAGCCAAAGTTCTCCATCGGTATAAGAAACCTGCTTGTACCGCCAGAGTTTAACTCAAATCTGTTTCTATTGGTCAAATTGTTGAATATGAGAATAGTTCCCCCTCCAAACAGCCATGTAGGTTGGTCGTACTCTTACTCTTCAGGGCGGAGCTTGCAGTGTTGTGCATTTCTGATTGGTTGCGCACTTTCAGCATTGTATATCTGCTTTTCCATCTCGGTCACCTCGGGTTTAATATCCACAATGGCTCGTAAAATCTGTCAACTGTAAGTTGTGCTGCAGGGACAGTTATTACTTTTTGTAAACACAACATTAAAGAGGAGACATTTACAAAGCTTCAATCAGCTGAGACATTAGCCGGTGAGCTGCGGTGGTCGAGCGAGCTTCAGAATGAGTGAAGAAAGAGAGAGCAGTATAATCAGAGCAATGACACATTCATCTCAAATTTTTTTCACAGTGATAATGAGCTGCCACAAATAAACATCCAAAACCCATAAAACTGTGTAACGTTAATGGATTGTTTGTGCAGCTGGACACACGTCCTGGTTTTTGCAGACTGCTGTGTTCTCAGCAGCTTCCTGGTAAACACTGATGATGAGTGTAAAGAAAGCGACACACATCCAGGACTGAAATATTATCTTAACTGCTTAGAAGAAAAGCCTCGGCTCCGTTCAAGTTCTAGCTGCTGTTGGTCTAAGTCAGTGGTTCCCAAACTTTTTCTACTGGGCCCCCTTTGCTTTAGAAGATTTATTGATGTTTTTTTCTTGATATTTTGCCCGTGTGCGTCTGCGTGTGTACATATGGCGTGTGCGGGGACTGATATCCCAACTAATTGTTTCATTTTTTTGTAAAGAAAATGTAATAACGATTCAAAATATATCAAATATGGCACCACGGCATCCAGCACACTCCTCAAAACATATTATTTTACCAAACTACATATCAAAGAAACATGTGTGGATACACCTTGCTTTCTCTTGATTTCTTTCTACATGTATTGGGTTTACTGTATCATTATTTATATTTATATAACTGCTTACTTTGTGTTTGTGGTTTTATTATAATAATAGTTCTAGATGTTTTTATTGTAGTGAGGTGAGTGCAGACGTGGACATCAGCCAGTCTGCTTCAGCAGCTGCCAGTTAACAGGAAAGCATTGGCTATAATTCTTATCTGTTGAGATGATTTCAGATCAGGCCACAAAATCAATTTGTATTAATTTGTATTAGCAAAATAATGTTTGTGTAGAAACCTTCCATATCATGCGTGGACCCCCAGGTCATCCTGGCTGTTCTAGTGTTACACTTTGAATGTGGTTTGTTGTTTTGTTATGTAACTGTTTAAAATGTAACTGTTTTTATTTCCTGCTCTTAGTCATCCCACCTCATAGTCACACTCATACTTCTGCAGGGCTGTTTGAGCGTGTTTGGCTTCAGCATCAAAGTGTTATTTAGCTTCAGGTTAAAAGACAAGTGAAATATTGATAGATGAGAGCTACTGGTATATTCATGTCAGTCATCTGCATCACATTCCAGTCAGAAGTTTCTAAATTAGACACAATACAGACCCTGCCCTTTGACAGAACCCGTCAGCTTAAGACACTACACTGTATTAAGGCCAATTTCAGCCGCAAATCTTCCCATCTGACAAAGTCTCAATCATTTTGGTCATTGTACAGATGACCTTATCAGCGTCTCCTGGGCTTTGAAGTTTGTCAAGAGTGATAGGATCTATTTGGAATGATTTTTGAACAACACTAACCTCAAAAGTTTAATATTTATGATGGGAAACTCCCTTGTGTGGATAGAAACCCAATAACGAATGGTCTCACTGGACGTAGATCACGATGGCGCCCAGTCAAAAGGGGAGCTGATGGACGAATAAGCTATAAAGATTTATTTGTAATAAAGCATCCTGAAGAGAGTAATATCTCTGATGATGCACCAAAGTACATACATGTGTGGACACATTTGTAACCATGTGATACACCTGTCCAGGACCTTTACATGTCCAGACTGAGATCAGACCTGGTATTAAGGTGCAACTTAGGAAATCCAATCACGAGTAGCTGATGCTAATACTAGGTCTGAACGCTTTTCCAAGAAGGATTCAGATCTGACACAGGACGCATATGATGGTGAACACTTGAGTCAATGTTCTCTTTGTGGACTGAACAGGGAAGTGTGTTTGGACAGACTCAGGATCCACCTAATGATCAAACGTATCAAATCATGCAAATGCACACAACAAAGCCCAGTGTCATTCAGTTTCTTCTTCATGTTTCCATGAATCTCTCCCTATATTGTATAGTGTCTGATTTGTATTGTACATAACCTTTGTTAAATAAAGTTAAAAAAATAAAACCAATCACTCAAGACACATTTGATTACACGGTTTAATGTGATTAGGACTCCAGACTCCAGACAACGGTCCATACAGTGTTGCAGTCATATCCTCATGGTCTTGTATTAATCCCATGTCCACAGTGGAGCCTGTTTTTAATGAATGACTCTTAGTTTATGGAGTATTGTCTGGGTTACATCATGGCACTCGAGACACTGTAGGAACACAATTTAGTTAGTTAGTTAGTGATTTATTCCGAACATGCAAATGATATATAACGTAAATATGAACAAGTAAAACAGAAATAATAATACAAAATGGCAGATCAAGACAATTTTACAAAACAAAACAAAATAAAACAAAAAAACAGCATAAAACAAAAAAACAGCACAGTAATTTCACTTTCATGTACGAAAAGGGGTGGGAAGAAGTATAACTTATTTAATCCCGCCCCTTCTCCATAAAATATTAACAATATTTATTTATGTCCTTCTTATTTTTACATTACTCTTTTCTTAATTATATATAAATATATACATACACACACACACACACACGCACACACATACATACTGTACGTACATAATATACATATACACACAAACATACAAACAAGTACACATACATACATACACACACATACACTCTTTTTTCGTTATATTTCTTAATTGTGCTGACAACATATAAATAAATAATAATTAACAAAAGAAAAAATATATAAATATACATACATACATATATCTATATATATATATATATATATATATATATATATACACATAAACAATGAACACATGGTGATTGATAGATTTGTGTTCTTTTCTTTTATGGTATTGTGTATTTTAAACGTCCCTTCTCATGGACCAGCTGAGAGCTTATGTAGTGAAGTTGAAGACTCTTCATTCTGTCAACTCAATGAACTTTTCATATCCCCAGAAAGGTTGAAATGTGTGTGAAAGCTTGGCATTAGGCATAAGAGACAGGGGTGGTTAGTCTTCAGCTGCGCGCATCAGTTGATGGATGAGCCTCGGAGCTTGATTTGCCTCGCGAAACTTCCCCAGTCGCAGCGCCCAGTGCAGTGGTCAGGAACATGTGCTGCCCTTTCCTATTCTGGGCTGCTGCCAGCAGCACTTCCAGACACGGCCACCAGCGTGTGGAGGCTTCATTTGTCACTCTGGTGCAGAACGCTGACACTCAGGGAGAACGCCTCAATCTGTTTGAAGCTGTTTAGCAAGAACAGCTGGGTGTCATTTCTCTCTTTCTGTCTTCTTACATTTAGAAAATGAGGACGCAATGAAAATCCCATGCATATATTCCAGATTTGATCAGTCCTATTAGTTTGAAGCTTTTTTAATTTTCATCAGTCATGTTGTAGAGTGGTGAAAGACAAAAATAATGTTATTTCAAACAGGTAATTATAACAGTGATTTGGTGTAAGGCTGATGTTTTTAGGAGAAAAGAGGAGTAAAGGATGTCCACGTTTATCAAAAAATGCTTATACAGGGCCACAGGAGTCTCATGGAGCGTGTGCCATCTGTCTTTGGGTGAAAGGCAGGTTACATCATAGGCCAGTGCATCACATGGCCATTTACAGCAACATATGCTAAACATGTGCTACATATGCCAAAGACGATATGATTTGCTTTGATGGCCATTTATTATTCAACACGCAAAACAATGCAGAGCCACATTCTGCACGGCTGAGGAAAGAGAGGGTAGTGGTACCGGACTGGCCTGCGTGCAGTCCTTCCCTGCCCCAGGAGACGATGTTGGAGAAATGCAAGTGACAGCGAATAGTCCCTATTGTTGCACACCTCAAGACGCATCTGCAAGTGGAATAGGACGAACTAACAGTTGAAATGCTTCATCACCTGTTATCCTAAGAGCCAGCATTTCTTTTAAGTCTTGTGAGAGAAGAAATTACAACATTACAGAGGAGTTTAAGTGTTTTATTTAATGATTTTTCCTTTGTATTTTCATGTCATTTGTTTCTGATTTGGTGTTGCACATAAAACTTTGTGGAAAAACTGGCAAACTGTTTTCATGACTGGCATTCAATAACTGCCACAGTTAAAAACAACTATTTTCTGGAGTCATTACATGTCATTGTTAGTTGAAGTCCCCAGGAACAAAAGACAACAAGACAACGAGGTTTCTTTTATAGAGGCAACAGGCTTTGGAAGGGAAAAATAAAAACTGTCCTCCAGCGCCAATGCTCATTATTACAGTGACACTGGAGTTAGACGGGCATTAGCAGTCAGGCTTCCCACAGATAGCATTGTGCTGCAGAGACAAACCGGCCCGTCTGAGCCGTTTGCTCCGCTTCACTGGGAGACATTGTTATTTTGTTTTCTCCAACCTTTAAGAGTTTGTCACCACTGCTTATGAAGTTTCATATTGGAGCAGACTCCACTCATAAAGCTCAGGGGGGCATGAAGCCGTGTGTGTGTGTGTGTGTGTGTGTGTGTGTGTGTGTGTGTGTGTGTGTCTGGGATAGTTACCGCTGATGCAGCAGGTTCAGGCTCAATGGCTCCATCTATTGGAGAACAGATACTTGCAGTGGCCAGAACAGTCTGAATGTTTCTGAAATCATTCACACAACCTACATTTCTCCATCATCTTATCGTATTTTTTATTTCTGTTTTTTCTGTCCCATGTCAACATAACAAAGCCTTTCTGTTTCCTCTTCAGTTTCTGGGAAACACAGAGGTTGAAGCCCCGAAAGGCACTGAAGTTGTGAAGGATGCCGTCAGGAAGCTGAAGGTAAAGTCTCTCCCCGGAACGAGCTCCCGTCTAAAGGAAAGCCGAGCGCTCGCGACCGAGCAGATTGGATTGGAGACTTGCTGCAGGGGAGGTGGGAGTGAGTGAGTGAGTGACAAATGCTCCCCTCTCTCAGCCAGTCCAGCAAGGTGCCCTTGGAGTTTTTCAGCTCCCATAAGTGCGGATGCCTGGAAGTGCTGGATAAGCAGTTTGCTCAGTCAGCACCTCCCTGGGTAGATGTAAAACTCAGTTAGATGGAATATTTATCCACCAGATAACTTCTGAATTAGATCCTGCGCTGAAATACTTCAGTTGTCACACTCCCTGCAGCAATATCAAAACTACATTCGACCTAATACATGTCTTAAGCTGTGAAACCCACAATTTAGTAGGAAGCCATAACGTTCAAGTTATGGCCTCATACAATACATCAGTGGAGTAAATGCATCACTTCCAGCTGCAGCGGTGATTACATTCATGTTTTAACAATTCTGATGTGAAATGTAGCTGCAGTGACTTTTACCAACTCTAAAGTCTTAGGACTTTAGAGTTGGGACTTTTTTCATCAGCCTTATTCCCTGCTTTGATTGCCTGATGCAACCGTGGCACTCTGTCCAATAACAAAAGCCTCTCACACACAGTTAACTCCGGTTGCACACAGTTAACTCATTACCACACACTGCTGTGCAGGAGACTTTTGGAGATACATTTGTCACTGTGTGAGAAGCTAAAGTCTGGCTCTAAACCTGCTTCCATGGATATTTTTCACTTAGTTGGCCATTACAGTCTGAAAACACTTTACTTCTGCCACATTACTCACAAGACGATGTGTATTGTTTATGAAGCTTTTGAAGGCTTCGTTCAGAGCTTTGGAGAAATGATGCTGGTCAGAGGCTGTAAACATGAACTCAACCCCAAGAACTGCTGAAAACGACTGAGTTTATATGGGATGTTTTCAGACGGGCCTCATTTCACATTCATCATAAATACATCAATTCATAATGTAAACATAGCTGTTAAATCTCCCCAGCCACCTCTGTAAGATTGAGCGGAGGGGACTTAAAGCCAGCAGGGCCGGTAGTAGGGCTGGGCGATATGGACCAAAAGTCATATCTCGATATTTTCTAGCTAAATGGCGATACTCGATATATATCTCGATATTTTTTCTGTGCCATAATTGGGGTTTCCCCCAAAGCATTATAGCATAGCATCTCTGTTAGCTTCATTTTTTTCTGAGGCAAACCTTAAAAAAACAGTCAGTTTTAATACAAAGCCTCGTGCCAAATGTCACACAGGTTCCTTTATTAACAGACGTCTGCACAATATCATCATGTATAAAACAAATGAAATAAAAATAAACTGCCTGCATATATAGAACAAAAATGCTTCTTGAATAAAATAAAACAAATATCCCTTTCCTGCATAACAATTAAATTAAAATACACTGTGCAATTAATACAATGTAGACGGTAACAGGCAGACTTTTCCACTGAGGTTGACAGTTGTGCAAATAACAAAACATTTGTGCAAATCTCAAATAAAACATTCAAGTCAATTTGTCACAAAATAAGCTATATCAAAATCATAAAAAAAAAATGTAATGTTTTTTTTTTAAAATCGATATAAACGATATTGTCTCGTACCATATCGTGTTTGAAAATATATCGATATATATTAAAATCTCGATATATCGCCCAGCCCTAGCCGGTAGGATATCATGATGTCCGGCTTCCTAATCTTCATCTCCACATACTTTATATCATGCTGGACTTTATGTACCGCAAAGCTGCAACACCGAAGGCACAGCCCAAAGACCTGACAGGAGTCACAAATGTTTGATTAAAACTTCAGTAAGGGGGGTAACCTTTGTAAAGAAACTCCAGAAAGTCTCCTTGAAGCTAATTATGCTGCCAAGCGTCAACTTCTTCAGTGACGTCAAGAAACTGCTCAAATATCCATCAAACCACCTCGTTTGTTCTGCAGAGTTTAGTTGCAGTAAACTGGCCCAGTGAATGACATTTAAGCTGGGTTACTTCCAGGACACACACTGTCTGACTTTACTACCTGTTAGGTTGCCCTTTAGGCCTGGGAACAGCGAGAGCTCGGGCAGCGCTCTATCGGCCAACGTGGGCGCCCGCTGGCTTCCCCGTTGTCTTCTCCTGCCAAACACTGGATCTTGGAGGCCACTTGCAGGGGGGGGGGGGTTGTTTTCCCAAACCCAAAGCTCTATTGTTACAATACATTTGATCTTTGTGACCGAGTCTCCATGGTTACTCTCCCAGAAACGCTGGCAGGGGAGACGAGCTTAGCTATGCTTCCAAAGCACACATGCAGGGGGAAGAAAAGCACTGGAGTCTTGGATGAGTTCATGTATAAATGTTGGGGTGCTTTCACTCAGGCAAGATCAAACTTGCTACGGGACATGTTCACATTCTGCTTCACATCATGTTTGTGTCTGCAGGCCCTGTGAAGTAAATATCTTCAATATGAAAGGCTTAACCCAAGGCCGTACCAGCTTTTGATTGAGCGTTTGTCTTTTACCGCTGTGTTGGAAGGTGTAAAACTCCAGTATCTTCTTGTCTTTCCTCTGGTTTCCAGTCTTACCTGGCAGGCACTACATGCTCTTACAAGTGCAGTTCCTCTGTGAAATTATGCTCTCTCATCTTCTGTCTCCTCGTGCAATCCCACGCTGACACCGTCATGTGATCAAGGCACCATCTTGATCTTGTTACTGGAAACTATTTCTCTCTGAGTCTGGCAGGATGTGGCATTTGGACACATTATAAGCCACCGGATTAGTAAATGTAAATGAATAAGGCGCCTTAGATGAGGATATATTAATAAAAAGGAAAAAATACATTTTCTAGAGAAGATATATTACATGCAGTCTGTTCTCCGTGTGTCCAATAAGCCTGTAAGACAAAGCCTCAAATAATAGGAATAATCTCAGAAGTAAACAAATACAAGGAACTACAGTTTGGAGCAGTGGGTTTACTGTAGTCCTGCTGTGTGAGATGCCTCCTCAGAAAAAAGTAAGAGGACACTTAGTCTAGAAGATTACATCAGATTACTACACAGAACATGAAAGTATTTGTTCGATATTGAATTATCTTTCAGTTTACAGCTCCAGAGCTGCTGAGGCTGAACTCATATTATCTATTTATCCGAGCTCAACGTCGCTGATGTCGCTCGGAAGGACTTCCAGCTGTCAAAGATAAACACACGCTCAGATAAATCCAGCGTGCATCGCTGCCCCGGCACCAAACAGCCCATTAGCTAATTAACATAGTGGAGCGTCACCAATGATTAAAGTCTTTTGGCTAGAGATGCGGCTTCATATGACATCTGTAAACTGAATACGTACTCAATATTAGTATTTTTAAAAGACAAATGTGCAACTTTTTGGCAAAAATGCTTTACAAGCTTTTAGTCCCATTCCATTGATGTATTAGTATGTTATTTCCTATAAGTACCTTATATATATATATATATATATATATATATATATATATATATATATATATATATATATATATATATATGTATATGTATATATATATATATGTATATGAAAAAATGAAAATGAAAAAAAAAAATATATATATATATATATATATATATATATTTAGATATTTATATTTATATATATATATATATATATATATATTTTTTTTTCATTTTCATTTTTTCATTTTATTCTTTATTTCATTCAAAAAACAAAACAATTTAATACAAACACAAATACAAATGTTCCTAACGTATGAATGAAAAGGGAGCAGAAAGAAGAAGAATCTTATTTATATATATATATATATATATATATATATATATATATATATATATATATATATATATATATATATATATATATATATATATATATATATATATATATATGTGTGTATATATATTTTATATATATATATATATATATATCTTTATATATATTTTATATATATATATATATCTTTACTTGATTTTTATTTATTTTTATTTTTACCCATCTGGCAGTTTCAGAGACACATCAAGAAGTCAGAGGGCCAGAAGACGCCCAAAGTGGAGCTCCAGATCTCAATTTATGGAGTCAAGATACTGGATCCCAAGACGAAAGTGAGTCCAATGTTGTGAGTTGTGTTGTGTCCAAGGTGACAGCTTATCTGCCGTCAGAAATATACTCTGTATACAACAGAGAGATAAGTGTCTGGTGTTTGTTTTGCAGGATGTGCTGCATAACTGCCAGCTACACAGGATATCCTTTTGTGCAGATGACAAGACCGATAAAAGAATATTCACTTTTATCTGCAAAGACTCTGAGTCAAACAAACACCTGTGCTACGTGTTTGACAGTGAAAAATGTGTAAGTATTTCCCTGATTTACTGTGCGCTTTGGCATCTTGTGTTTAAACTTCAGTACCAAGTTCGGCTGTAATCAATGCCGATATTTCCATAATAAACTTCTGTTGCTGTCACACTTTAGGCAGAGGAGATAACCCTAACCATCGGTCAGGCCTTTGACCTGGCCTACAAGAAGTTCCTGGAGTCCGGTGGCAAAGACGTGGAGACCAGGAAACAGATCGGAGGGCTGCAGAAGAGGGTACGTGCAGAGGGTTCAGCTCACAGCACACTGATGCTTTTATTACATAATGCAGACCTTGTTAATATTGATTATTTTAAATCATCCGACGTGGACAATTAAGCTGTGTAGAACAAGTCTGTGAAGAATATTAATAAAGTCGCTGCTCAACCAGTTTGAAATTGAATTATCACGCGGAGATGAAAACACAGATCAAATCTACAAGACCCCACCTGATGGTCCATAAAATAGATCTGCCTAACACTTTTACTCACACTGTACATTATCCTAATTGGTTGGTGGCTTTGGAGCTCAGTAGACTTTTGGATGAAAGACTCAGATGAAAGTGTGAGACAAACGACGTCTGGGAAAAGCGAGTGGGCGGGGCTTGGTTTGGCACTGGGGTTTATTTTGACTCAGATGCAAACTCAGCAACCTGCTGATGGTGAGACTCAGAGGAGAGTGTATTTAAAGCATAACTGAAAGGTAATGCTCTATTTTTGTATTTATTAACTGGCCAACTTGGATTTTTGTTTGTGTTTTTTTTTTCATTTATTTTTATTTGAGAGGAAAAAGCATTCAATGCCATTAAAGCAGAACTATGTAACTTTTCCACCTTAATATAATATTTCCAGAGTCATTGTGATGGTACATCAACTTCCAACAGGTTTAATGAACCTCTGTCATGGTCTGAGGGGTCTGTATCGCCTTCACTGGCACTATGTAACTTTGAGGTGGATGGTAGGAACCCTCCCACACTACTGGTAAAGCACTACCGCTTTTGTCCAAAGGAGCCGCCAAACTCAACAAAAGCTGAAAGTTACATTGTGCTGCTTTAACAGACTCAAAAAAAAAAGTTGGAACTGTTTTGGAGGATTCTATATCAGATGATGAACTGGTGACAGTTGAGGGAGTCAGGATTGGGCTTTAAAGGACCATCCACCACCTGTAAATAGGATCATTTTTGCTACGAAGTTGGACATTTTAATTGGGGAGTTGGTGGTTATTAACTCACATTTGGAACCGACACCTGGTGGTCATTTGAAGAACTGCACGTTTTGGCACTTTGCACAAGCTGGATGTAGTCCCTTGGTAAAGACACCACTCTTTGATATGTGTGATGTTTCACCCAGAAATATTTCCTGAAAGCTTGTCAGGGGTGAAAGAAGCCATGCAACTCTAAGACAGTGGCTACATGTTCACAGTGGTGGGGTTCTGCATGTGAAGCAAAGACCATCCGGGCAATTATCAGCTGAAGGTGCAAAAGAGTCTGTGATGGAGGAACATCGGTGCCCATGCTCTGTTCAATCTGTGTATCTATGAAAGATGCAGAGGTGTATATTGAAACTATGGAGACTCTTTCAGCAGCTGTTTTCAACAGGAAACATCATGAACTGCATGGACTGTTGAGTAGCTTGTTAAACTGCAACAATGAATATAACCAGTTCCCAAATTAATAGATAGATGTAACACAACTGCAACTTTGTCAACCATGCCTGCTTTACTCATAAATACTTCCTCTTGTGTCCCTGCAGATTCAGGAACTGGAAACGGAAAACTCTGAGCTGAAGAAACAGCTGCAAGCGCTGGAGGAACAGCTGATGATAGCTCACGTGCCTCCAGTAAGAAGGACATCCATGGACACACATGTCCAGTTTAGAGATTTAAATGTGGGCTGCTGCTCTAAAACCAAAGACTATCTTTTGTGTGGTGATGGACCGCAGACAAAGTCCTTACTAATACTGGGTAACTTGGTTAAAAGATGACCAAATATCAACGTGTTATTGAAGGTCAGCCGTCCGGCCTCAGCCTCAGGTTGGACACGAGCGTGTCTGTCCGCAGACAGGCAGCGGACGACTAAAGCTGCGTCTGCAGCCAAGCAATTACACACCTGATTGGTCTGATGAGGAATGTGATACATTTCACCATCTAATTGGGGCGAGTGCCAGTGGTCGTGTCAGCCAGCTGTGAATGCTATTACCTCCACCCCTCCTCCTCTGAAAACCTGAATAATATTGTCCCCCTCTGGTCACTCTCTTTCTGCAATCTTTTCTCAGCCGCTGCACATAAACGCAGCTAATGAAGCGTACATGCTGCAGAGGCCCTCGTCTCTCTTCTGGTGTCACAGCATCAAGTCGTTCTCCTGTCTGGAAATCTCCTCCGTCACACTCACTCCCATGAGCTCACCGGAGTCCAACTTGTCCTCTGGGCTACTAACTCCTCCGCCTGCCAAACCTGCTCTCCCTCCTGCTAAAGCTACCGAGGGATACAGCATCCCACGGCCTCGTGTAAACAGCCTACACTTTCTTTTTTCCTCTGCTTTGATGCTGCCTCTGTAGTCTCACTATCTTTTTCTGCTTCTTTTCTTGCTTTGGTGTGGAAGTAACTGTAGTTAATGCCGGAGTGAACATGCAGATCTCCGACTGTGGGCTAACCAAACATTTGTGTTCAGGCGGGGAGCATCTCCATGAAACCACTGTCCACAGACGTTTTTGACATGGTTCCTTTCTCCCCTGCCACGCCACTGGTGCCGATGCCGGCCAGCAATGGCTGCCCACCTCCTCCACCAACCACACTGCCGCCAGATATAAGTGAGTAACTTTGTTTTTACGCTTCTAAAGATGTTCCTTAATAGAAAAGGTTTGCAATTGTATAAATCGATCTATTCCCGGTACAGTCGTCAGTAGTATTTAGTACCCCCCTCTTATATAATCGAATGTCTTTTTTGGGGAAAAAATATCAAACAGAACCTCAGACAAATTACAAACAATTTACTTACCATGCCATAACTAACAAGAAAAAGGATAATGTGAGCAATACTAAGTTTCTCTTCCCTGCCGCCATAGGATTTAAGAGGGTAAGTCGCAGGTACTGCTAATCAACAGCTCTTGACGAACTGAACATCAGAAAGTGTTCACACCTCTTTAGAAGGTAGTGGTGTAACGATACACTAATCTCACGATACGATACGATACACAATATTGAGGTCACGATAACGATACGATACGATATTATAGCAGTATTTTTTTAACAACCTTGCATGAGGAACTAGACTAGAGAAACTAGAAAAAATTGTCTTTTATTTGAAAGACACAAAATACAAAACAATGCTGTGCATTTGCCCTATTGTTACAGTTTGTAACGCTTTATAACTGTTTCAGTTTTAAAGAGAAAGCCAGGCCAACCATTTTCCACAAACTGAACTAAAAGTAAATGTCAGGTTTGCATTATGCATCTTCAGTTTCATACAAATAAAAATAAAATAAAATAAAATACAATAAATAAATAAAAGTAAATGAATACATACAATTTTACATCATAAAACAGATTGATTCATGCTCACCTTATAAGTGTAAGAGGAGATTTATTTTTGTTAAGAAGGTTATTTTGGTAATTCAGGGTTCATTATTTTATAAATATATTCTTTATATTCTGTAAATCAGGGACTATAATGACACTAGTAGTTTATCTGTAGTGCTTAGTCTGTTTTAGATTGGGCGGAGTGATACAGCACTAGCTGCTGTGTTGATGTTCTAAAATCCTACGCTGTTGAGCGGACATTAAAGTACTCTCGATCTCAGCAGAAGTTGTCGCGTGTTTATCCTACTCACGACCCGAAAATAGGTTTAATTTAATAAGGTAAGGCTTAACTCTACACCAGACTTAGACGTTCAGAGCTCAAAACCCTGCAAGAGTCCCGTGATCGGGACCGCAAAACGGGACTAGTTTCTTCTGAGCGGAGGAAGATTTTGGTCCGCGGGTCGAGGCGCGGTCGCGGTCGGATGCGCGTTTCTAGTCAACACAATAGATTAATATTAATAAACCAATATCGCGATACACTTTGTCACCTTCACGACACGTATTGTGACGTTTTTGTATCGCAAAATTTCGTGGCACAATATATTGTTACACCCCTATTAGAAGGAGAAGTTTTGTAAGTTTGATAGTCTGGAGCTTTAGGTGTGTGTTAACAAAACACAAAGAGGGAAAGATGTAAGAAATCATCTTTGTTGCTGCACATCAGTGTGGAACGTGGTATATGTGAGGCCATCTGTGTGGCTGCTCGTCTGCTTGAAAGTGGGTCACGCACAGAAAGATGAAAGACTCAAGGTTTAAAAAGGACCTGGTCAACCTCCACACTCAACCAAACTGAACAGTGCTTGTGTGAAATCTATAAGTTAATGAACCAACTACATTCAACATTGCCAACATGATTTTTTTTTTCTTTTTGGCTTTATTTTTGACAAGTAAATAAGAACACAATTTAAAACAGGTTTTATATGCCAAGTCCCAACAGCCACTAACGTGGGGGATACCAACTTTTGCTGATGACTCTTTACCAGGTGAGATGATGTTCATCAGCTGTCTGTGTCTGCAGGGAAAGATTTGTTTGGTGCCGAGCCATTTGATCCGTTCACCTGTGGGGCAGCAGATTTCCCCCCGGACATCCAGTCAAAGTTGGATGAGATGCAGGTGAGCTCCCGTGTCTGCACCTGCAGGGCTGCTGAAACTCTGAAACCACTACCTCAAAGATTGAACACATCCCAGAGTTAACGTGTACAAAGGTTTCTTCACCATGAGTGAGGACTCTGGTATAAACTCCCTCCTGCTGTTGTGCAATGTGTTCCTAATTGACCCGTTGTGCTCTGAAACTGCTGATGTTTAAATTGATCAAGTGTATTTTAAAGCAGGAAAACAAGCACACGTGATAGATTACCTCATTCCAGGCTCTTTTTCTTTTCAGCATGCTGAGAACAGAGATTTCAGTCAAATCCTCTGTTGACTTTGTGACGGAAGAGTTTCATTTCCTTGTTTAGATTCATGAGAGAAATACTACGCGTTCACTACAAAACTGTAACGATAAAATACAGAGGCAAGAAGGATATGAACGAGAGACGGTTGGAATCAGTAGTCGGCAAACCTGGAGTAAAACTGGGAGCGCGGTTTGGATCCGCCTTGTGTAATAAAAGACAAATATCTTAAATTTGCTGTTCATTAAAGTGTCTGCTGATTGATTGTTTCACAAACAACAGTAGTTAATCTCCATCCGACTGGAAAGACCTACAGTGTTGAGGCATCAGTCAGTCCACAGTTACACAATCTGTCCATAAACAACAGCAGTTTACTTCTGCACCTTCTCCTCCTGGAAGTGGTCAGTTAGGATGACTCCTGAGGCACAACGCAGAATCCTCTGTGAGGTAAAGAAGAAGCCGAGCTTGACGACATCACTGCAACAGACAAACTTCTGTGTCCATGGTGCCGCCACGTATAAGTCATTGAACAGGAAGAGCACCTCTTGGAGATGTAAATAAAACTCATCCATGTTGCTCTGCTGTCAGCGGAGACGCTGCAGATCAGCGGTTCACAAACGGCGGTGCACGACTCCACAGCTGGACACAGATAAGGGCAGGAAAATGAAATGAATAGTTTTGGATATATGAGGTCAGGATAAACAATCAGTGTTGCTTTTGCACAGACATGATTTCTGGCTGTCTGGATGTGTCTGAGAACAACATGGCATGTATGAAATAAGAGATCAGATTTGTATTTATTTATTTTTTATTTCATGTAGCTGAAGGGGACAAAGGTTGACAATTTCTAAAGATGCTCCTCAGAGTCAAGCAAGGATCCTTCATGCCGGCGTTTCAAACATGCTACATTATCAAATCTGATGATTGTGTCAGTCTCCAGGATTTTTCCAAGGACATGGTCTTTAATCCTGTTCAATTTCTAGGATACTTTCATTTTCAAAGTGCCCAGACTCTATTGGAAGCTGATATGTTTGCTGGTCATGACACAGCCACTGACCCACTGCGACTACCGTTTACCCAAAATTAGCCGTTTGTACAGTTTGCAAAGTAAAAGTGACCAAAAAACAAAAATGATTGTGTCAAAAATAAACCCCTTATTACATCTCTTCAAATACCCCTCTGCTGAGCATGCATTAGGAGCAAACGAGCTCATCTTTCACATGTATCAACCTGAGGATTCAGGTAAAAGATGACATGAATGGAAAAGAGACAAATATTAAGGAAAGAAGTGTCTTAGAGGAGGAGGTCATTAAAGCTGGGACCGCTGCCTTTAGGACACCTGCAGTTGATTTCACTGTTTCTGATGTGTTGCAGCACACACTCTTTCCCACAACCTTTCCCAGCTCTTTTAGTGAACTATTGGTGAGCTATGGCTCTGCTTCTCAGAGGCAGTCTGAGTCAAACATCTGAGAGCCACAGTGGAAAATGTTCTGCTGCTAAAAAGGTCGAATTCATGTCTACCGTCAGTCTCTGTGATGTAAACTAGCGTCACGTGACTGAAGAGGTTACAAATGAACACTCTGGACTCAGCTGTGACATGTTGAGCTTTTGCAGGATCTTCCCAGCAGGTGGCGACATTGCTTTTATTTATTTTTTATTTTTTTCCAGCGTCTTTGCTCTCCGTAATCATTAACAGCTGAATGTGTCTCTTGTGTTTTTCCTCTCTCAGCGTCAGAGATGGTTTGTACTCTTTGTTCTGAGTCTGGGCTGTTTTCTGTTTTGCATGTTTGAATGCTGCTGCTCGTTCTCACACTCAGGGCTTCTCACACTCAAGTTTTTGTGACTTGTGGGAGCAAATGCGCATGATAGTTGTTAAAGAGTAGACCGTAATTACTGTAATTAATGATCTCTAATAGGATCTGCGTCGTGGTGAGCATTATAAACCGTTTACTGTACAAGATTATTGTAAAATATCCAGTTGTTATCATTTTTTCTGCTGTAACTTAACATCAGTTGTTCTAGCATGATGATGCCTGCCTTGTTTCTCCTCGTGTGTTCCATGCATGAGCCAGCATGTTGCAGCAGCACAGCTGCTCACAGTCGTGTCCAAAGGTTAATACTCCCTCTCGTAACTCTGTTTGGTGTGTGTGTCTGTAAAAACACAATACAAATCACGTGACTGTAGTGAGTGTTAGTAGCCTACTGGGCAAATACACCAAAATATGTTGTGAGTACTAGTTACCACCGCTGTCTTATGGTCCTGCCACATCATTTCAATTGAGTTGAGGTCTGGATTTGGTTTTGTCATTCCAGATCCTCGGTTCTTTTATTTTTCAGCGTGTCTCATGTAGATTAGCTGGTTTACTTCATATCATCATTATCATCCTGTCGTTTCAACCAAGCCTCACATGTGCTTCTAGATTACTGTGGTCTACTGAGAAGTTGGTGGTCCTCTCAAGTACCACACGGTCTCTGCAAAACCAGCCCATACCATCACCCCTCTACTGTTGTGCTTGACAGAGGGAATAAAGTGTCTCTGCTGAAAAGGTGTTTTACATATTTGCTGGCCGTTAAGGCCAAACAATTGTGATGACACATCTTAGTGTTCCAGACCAGCAAACTATGGAAGACCAAAACTGACATAATTAGAAATAAAAGCATAAATATGAATATTTTGTTTTTCCTTTTCCTTATGTGCATTGCTTCTTTTTACATTCCCTCATCTCTTCTTTTTACGTTACCTGATACATTTCTGCCTCATTATGCAAATGGGGATGGCTGCCCTTCTTGGTCCAGCTCCTCTACTATTGGTCAATAAACTGGAAGGAGCAGGATCTGGACAAAATTAAGGAAAAGGAAAAACAAAATATCTATATTTCTGTCAATTATGTCAGTTTTGGTCTTCCATACAAACCAGCAAAATGTTTGCTTTTACACAGATCTGCAGATGCATTATTGATCAATTCATCAATGGCTTATGATTAGCAGCACCTTGCTATCCCCCTCTAGGATCTTATTGAAGGAATAAGGGGGTACCTAGTAATGCCCCTCATGATTTTATTTAATTTCTTTCATTTTGGCTTCATGTTTGTTAAATAAGTAGGAGGACGATGGTAAAAGTTCAATGTTTTTGACTGAGGTTGTATTTGTGTAATAAGACCCACTTGGATCGGATTTTTACAAAAAAAAAACTGGATTAAAAGAGGGGGTACTAACATTTGTGCATGATCATAGCGCTTCTTTCCCTCTTAACCTGAATAGTTTTCAAATTACCTCTAATTGGATGTCACTCTGAGCTTCAGTTCATGAATAAAACTGAAGCCTGTGAGAACGTATGAACGTGCACAGTCGTTGAACGGCTGTCATCTGGCTTGTCTTCCAGGAGGGGTTCAAAATGGGACTAACCTTGGAGGGCACCGTCTTCTCTCTGGACCCGCTGGACAGCCGCTGCTGATGCCGACAAGACTTGTCTGTGAGACTTGAGGCTTTTAACCTGTTTGTATGAAGAAGTGCCAAAATTCGCTCCACGGTCGAGTCAAGATGTCACACTTTTCGTCTCAAGGTTTATATGCATTTGCATATAGATTGGTTTTCAGTATTTCAAGGTAAACTCAGATCCATTATAGAAAAGAGCTATTTTTGTAAAAAAAAGAACAGAGAGATGCTTATGGAAGGAGGAGTTTTGAGTACCTTTTAGCTGCACAGGTGAGATGTAAATAGTCGGATACGTCCTATGGTACAATGTGTGGGAGAGTTTCCATATGTGTGTGTGCGTGTGTGCACCGGTTGGATTCTGTATTGTTGAAACATTCCTGTTTGTAAGCCGAACACAAGATGACAAGAAAAATAAATGGAATCTGTATCATTAACACAAAAGTTCAGCTCTCCCTTAACATCAGATATCTTTGTTTACTCTGTAGTGTTTCATACTTTCTATCATTTATTAATCCACTTGGACGTTTGTTGGCTTACTGATGCTTCCAGTTGTTCTTTGTTTTTTTTGTTTTATAAATTTTAAGCTGCCAGTTCAGTATTTAACTTTTTTAAACTTTGTTATGATGGTCTTTCTTCCATCTTGTTTTCCTCCTTCTGTCAGTGCAGAACTGTTACGATCACTTTTCTTGTGTTTGCACTGACTTTACTGTTAGTGGTTATTAAACAAATTCCTACTGGAAGAGTTTTGTTTAAGGGTGACTTATTTTTTACTACTGTTTTATTTTGTCTCTAAACTTAACCCCCCATCTGTTCCTAGAGTTTTGTCAGATCACTCTAACATGCTCTCGTACCCCCAGAGTAGAATCAAGTCAGAAATCTTGAAATTGTTTACGTAAAATATCAGACTTTTCCATGTCTCCTTCATGTTAAATTCCGCTCCAGAAGATAATACAGGTATCATCACTTCCCTGAGTGTAAGCGTGGACCCTCTGTGTGGTGATCATAAAGGGTTATGCTTGAGTATAGCTTTAGAAAATAAAATACACTTAGCTTTGGCTTAAAATCACAATATTTCAAACGGAATCAGTTCTTCATATTTGTGAGCATGCAAAACTGACAGCTAACTACAGCAGGCGTGGTTAGTTAGTCAAAACATATGGCACGGCCCATAATTATAGCACATGTCCTGAGATGTATTGCCCTTTCGTGTAGGGTTGCCACCTTTCAGAAATAGAAATAAGGGACGTCCTGATTTCAGCAGCGCAGGAGCCAAAAAAAAGCCCCAAAACTTCTAAACTGCATAAAAATGTGTTTATTTTATATGAAAAAACAAAATGCTTTGATTTAAAGTTTAAAGTGCTTTAATAGCATTGAACTTGCATGACTGTACAGACAGACAACCATACTAGCATCTGAAATATCCTCCTATGCTACGTATGTCCACATCAGCCCAAATGTATAATATAGCTACAGGTGAAGAATATGGTGTAAAAGTTAATTTATTTCAATAATTAAACTAGAATATGGTGTAAAAGTTAACTTATTTCAATAATTCAACTAGAATATGGTGTAAAAGTTAACTTATTTCAATAATTCAACTAGAATATGGTGTATAGGTTAATTTATTTCAACAATTCAACTAGAACATGGTGTAAAAGTTAACTTAATTCAATAATTCAACTAGAATATGATGTAAAAGTTAGTTTATTTCAATAATTCAACTAGAATATGGTGTAAAAGTTAACTTATTTCAATAATTCAACTAGAATATAGTGTGAAGGTTAATTTATTTCAATAATTCAACTAGAACATGGTGTAAAAGTTAATTTATTTCAATAATTCAACTAGAATATGGTGTAAAAGTTAATTTATTTCAATAATTCAACTAGAATATGGTGTAAAAGTTAACTTAATTCAATAATTCAACTAGAATATGGTGTAAAGGTTAATTTATTTCAATAATTCCACTAGAATATGGTGTAAAAGTTAATTTATTTCAATAATTCAACTAGAATATGGTGTAAAAGTTAATGAAAATACGGTACAAATCGTGTGCCGTATTAGTTCAAAACGGGACGCAACATTTTTTTCTCAAATAAAGGACAATTCCGTATTTTACGGGACGGGTGGCAACCCTACTTTCGTGGCACCGGGATACGAGCCGTTCTGCAGGCTGGAGGTGCGGGCCTTGATGGACCTGTATCGCCTCCCTGAGGGCGGCAGAGTGAACAGGTGATGACCTGGGTGGAAAGTGTCCTGGGTAATGTTTGTAGCCTGACGCAGCCAGTGGGAACGCTGAATCTTGGTGAGGGATGGTGGTGGTGTGTGTCTGATTTTCTGTGCTGTCTTGACAGTGTGATGCTCTGTCTGCCTCAGCGCAGCCTGTGAACGACACCACCTCATGGCAGAGGAAGCTTTCCACAGAGCACCAGTAGAAGGATGCTGGGACATGTTTGCACTCTTCAATGCTCTCAAAAAGTACCGCTGCTGCTGCGCCTTTTTCACAAGAGAAGTGGGGATAATTGTCCATGTAAGGTCCTCAGAGTTGTGTGCCTAGGAATTTGAAGAAGGTCACTCCCTCCACCATGTCTCCATTGATGGAGGGAGGAGGAGTCTCCACTATCTTTCAACTGAAGTCTAATATAAGCTCTTTTGTTTTGGTGAAGTTGGCGGAACACCATGCAGTCAGTCTCCGGACTAGTGAACTCAACACCCGTCCCTGTGGGACACTGGTGCTGAGCGTCTCCTCCAGATGCAGCAAAACCGTCTGTATGATGACAAAAGTCGGCCCTGATGCACTTTCATTTCCTCAGATTCATCCTCTACTCCACTTATCTCTCCGGAGGAAGTGATTTATTTGAGCTCCCTCTGGCAGCTCTTTTTCCTGTTCATATCAACATCAATCTCTAGATCCTTCATTTCCAGCTGGAAATCTAAAAGAACAGTTGGGTCCAAGTTTCACTATAGTTACAGGAAGATAAGTATTGCTACTACTGAGGAACATAGTTTTAGGTTGCTTCAGCAGTTGTTTTCAACAATTGAAGCCGCTGGTTTGAGCTTTTTGGTAAAGTGTGTCAGCCCAAACCCTGAGTGAACCATTACATCACACTGACTTCAGTTGTTGAGGGTTTCCAAACGCATCATTAGATGAGCATCATGTGCCAGATGGTGAAGTAGATTACTAAAGGAAGACAGTCCTGGACTACAAATAATGCTTTCAAGGAAGTTTGGGATAAAAGTCCTTTCTGATGTCGACACTAAGCTTTCTCACTCTGCACATTTGCAGTTTAACTCAAAAACTGCTCTCTTCATGGTAAACCTACGAATAAAGGCATTTAAATACTTCAGGCAGAGCTGTTGGCAAACACTCTTCATAGATACACCAATGAATTGAGCTCAATCTGTTCTCCCAATTTACTTTTATCTTCTGGGTCCTGAATTGGTTCAGCTCATTTAGCGGCACATTAAAGCATCATGTGAACTGAAACAAGACCAGAAAGAGAGGAGTATTTTTATTTTTTAACCTTTATTTCACTGGTGTTTTCTCTGCTGAAACCCACACCCTCTTCCTACTCCTCTTTTTACTACAAATCTGGAATAAATATTTTGAGATGTGAGCCACGTGATCACCTGAAGACATGCGCTCTTAAAAACTGAGACCGAACAGCACACGTCAGAATATACAATATGAAAAACTGTTGAAAATTCAAAAGGAAACAAAAAGCATCCTTGATATATTTGGTTTAGCTTTAATTTCTTTACAGACAATATGATCCCCAGATACTTAATGTCTGTTTTTTATTGTCATATCCATGTCATGTTGAATAAACATCCTTTCAGGATTCTCCACACAATACCTCTCGTCAGGTCAGGGCTGCAGGGAACTCATGGTCATGTCGGTACAGCCAGTGATTATGATCTTGCCTCTTCAGAGAGCAGCCGGAAGAAGGTCATCTGCACTGTTGCAGAGTTCACTGGCTGATCTTTGTGGCCATAGGTGAACTAGAAACAAAAACAGGGTGCAGTAATGACTCACACTTTATTTTACTTTCAGCTACATAATGTCCACAGCGCATCTGTCTCTTCCCATCTCACAAATCATCGAAAAGTGGCCGCTAACTTGTGTCCCCCTGTTGATGTCAGCTCCGAACCACACAGGCTTGTTCCTGGAGGAGCTCCACCACACTTTACGAGGTATGTTTGATGGGTTGGCAGAGATGCAGGTCTCTCCAGTGTCCGTGCTGCAGTGATAGCATCCTCTGCACTGCCTTGGTTGGGATACACCCAGTATTAACCTACAAATACAGACCATAATGAGTCATGAGTTTAAAACAACTTCACCAAAAGTGCTGTACAGAAAAATACATAAAAACACACCAGATTATTAAAGAAAATAGAATCATAAGAAATAGAGAAAGACAATAAAACTCAGATACAATAAAAAAGAAAGTAAAATAAGATACAAAACTAAAGGCCAACAACTCAAGGTGCCAAAGGCCAAGGAGAAAAGATGGGTTTTAAGAAGTGATTTAAAAGCCTGCACAGAAGAGGCCTAACCTCGAGTGTGCAAACGCAAAGCATTCCACTTTTCTGGAGCCACAGCAGCAAAGACCTGTCCCCTGCTAAGCTTACGCTTACTTTTGGGCATTCTCTTAACCCTCAACCTCCCCCCCCCAAAAAAAAAAAATCACTGGGTTTGTATGTATATATTTATGTATGTATGTGTATGCGTATGTAGGCGTATATATGTATATATATTAAATATAGCAATAATGCACATATGCCTTTGGTTTTTACCTGCATGGTATCAATCATTAATATGTGTGCAGACAAGGTAAAGAAAAAAGAAAAAAAAGTTTTGGGCATTCTCAGGAGCACCTGATCGGATGATCAGAGAGAACAGCTAGGTATGTAAGGTAAACTGGTTCAGAGAGGTAGAGCAGGGCTAGACCATGTTAGGGCTTCAAATGTTTATATTAGAATGTTAAAATGAATCCTAAAATGTACAGGCAACCGATGCAGTGAGGCTAAAACAGGGTATGGTTCTCATATCTTGGTGTTAGAGTTAAAATACTGTACGCACAGATCCAGTTTCAGGCATCTGAAGACGAGAGATGGACCACAAACCGCAATATGATGGGAACTACAGTAATCCAGCCAAGTTGTCACAAAGGCGTGGATCTTTTTTTCGCAATTCTTCCCGGATAAAATTGACTTTATTTAAGCCAGCTGCTTACTAAAAAAGCTAGATTTAATTATTGCACTGATCTGACTACCCTGTTTAAGATCAGTGTCTATGTAAACCCTGAGAGAGTGGACCATATAACTGCAGTTCTTAGATCTTTACACTGACTTCCTGTCAGTCACAGAAGAGATGTTACAATCCTGCTGTTGGTTTATAAATCTCTGAACGGTCCCGGGCCAAAATACATCTTTGATCTCCTTTATGAACCAACCAGAACCCTCAGGTCGTCGGGGTCAAGCCTACTTTCTGTACCCAGAGTTAGAACAAAACACGGTGAGGCAGCTTTCAGCTTTTATGCTCCTCACCTGTTAAACAAAGTCCCAGAATGCATCAGGGCTGCTGAAACTCTCAATTGCTGTAACTTTCATTTTCTACTGCAATGCACTACAACCTCTATTTCTTGCATCTCATTTGTTTTATTCTTTTTAATTTATGTTGGTCTGACTTTAATTATTCTTGGAAACTATTTTACTTTTTTAATGTATTTTTAAAAACATGTTTATGTATGTTGAATTGTCTTGTACACAAAATGTGCTACACAAATAACCTTGCCTTGCCTGCCTGTGTTAGTTTTGTGACAGTTGGCTTCAGATATGGCTCAAAAGACCCAGATCCACAGGAGGGGTCTCAGTGGTGTTGCCAGAAACGATCACTTCAGTCTAATTTTCATTAAAATGTAAAACATTGAGGGCCATCCAGGCCTTTATGTCATCTAGAAACTTGAGCAGTGGTCTAACAGAAGCGGCATGAACCTTTCTAAGCTGACTGATGTCCAAATAACCATGGAGAGAAATGCTATTCTACGTAAGAACTGAACCAAGTGGGAAAAAATAGAGGGAATAAAATGGAGGGACTAAGACAAACACCTGTGGGACCCCAAATGAAAAAGGAACATGCCATATTTATGCCATAAGAAGGTAATGCAAAGTGGTTTACGAGTTTCATTAAAAAAAAAAAACTTCTATTGCAACCCACCTAGGACTGAAAGAATTTGCAGATATGATGTAAATGTGATGGGATTTCTATTCTCCGTGTCTACCTATTTACTGTATTATTATCACTGATGTTATTGTTGTATGGGAAATTAATTATGAATCTGAAAGGTACCTAAAAAGTTGTTTCAATATACATATACTTAGCAAATGTTTTATTATGCTGTTAATGTGTGGTTAACAATATTTATATCAGTCCTCGAAACATTTTTTTGAGAGGAAATCTATATCCTACACTTAAATGGTCAGCTATAATTTAATTATTGAGCTCAGAAATTGTGGATTGCATATATTCAATTCAATTCAATTTTATTTATATAGCATTTATTACAATACAGGTGGTCTCTGCGATTATTACATAAAAAATGGCAAAAATGGTAAAAACTCCCCTAGTGGGAGAAGCCTTAAGCCAAAGAGTGGCATGGGAAAAGCCCCCTTAATGTATCCATGAATATATTCATTCAAAATATTCAAGATGTAAAATTAGGGCAGCACGGTGGCTTGGTGGTTAGCACTGTTGCCTCACAGCAGGTTCCTGGTTCGACTCCCTGGCCCGGCGGGAGTCTTTCTGTGTGGAGTTTGCATGTTCTCCCCATGTGGGTTCCCTCCGGGTACTCCGGCTTCCTCCCACAGTCCAAAAACATGCGTAGTAGGTTAATTGGTTATTCTAAACTTCCCGTGTGTCTGGTTGTCTACATGTGGCCCTGCGATGGACTGGTGACCTGTCCAGGGTGAACCCCTGACTCTCACCTGTAATGAGCTGGGATAGGCTCCAGCAGACCCCGTGACCCTGCAAAGGATAAAGCGGATATAGAAAATGGATGGATGGATGATGTAAAATTAAACATTGGTAAGTTTTTTGAAAAAGAAAAGTCTGAGCTCTGTCATCCTCCTCGTATGTGTTCATAGCAGACTTGCCTCTCACAATATGGTGGAGGAGCAGACGTTTCGCAGTCAAGTACGTGTCTTTATTGATTTTTCATTCACACAGAATATTATTATAAAGGACATTTCACAGCTATTTCTGACTTAACAGTCTAAACCCCGCCCCCCCCCCCCCCCCCCCCATCCCAACCCACATCCCTTCTCCCTTTACATCTCTCTTGTTATAGGATCCAAAATTAGTATAAAATAACATACGATAGTATTGTAAATACAGTCTGATGGTACCTCTAGCAAATTAAAGATATACATAAACTAAACAAATAAACAAAAATTACACTTTTACTGTCGCCCTCCAAAATCCTTCTCCTTCCGAGGTTCACCATTATTCTGAAATTTAGGTATCCTGCCCTGCATTTTCCTCCCGCAGAAGCACCCCTATATCTCCTTTTTTAATAAATTGATCAAACGGATTCCAGATTTCCTCGTACATCCCGAGTTTGTTTTTTAATGTATATGTTATTTTCTCCATTGTCCTACATTGTACCATAGCGTTGATTCAAGCACCGATTGTAGGTGCATCCGTTTTTTTACAATTGAGAGCAATAATCATTTTTGCCTGCAATATAGCGAAATCAATAAATTTATGTTTTGGGTTTTCAAATTGAGATCTGTTGGATATAAATGCAGCAATAACAAGGTAGGCTCCAGTGGAATATTCATACAGGACAGGATAAGCATGGTTTTATTAATTACCTCCCTCCAGAATTTTTAAATTTTGTCACATTCCCAGACACAGTGCACAAATGTTCCCTGAACCTAATTGCATTTGAAACAATTGTCAGGTATATTACTGTTATATTTATTTAATTTGAAAGGAGTTATGTATGTCTGCATTAACCAATTATGTTGGAGTAGTTTTAGATTCATATTTGCTGTTTTGCAAGTACAGGACTGTCTCAGAAAATTTGCTCCTCAGAAAATTAGAATATTGTGATTTTCTGTAATGCAATTACAAAAACAAAAATGTCATACATTCTGGATTCATTACAAATCAACAGAAATATTGCAACCCTTTTATTATTTTAATATTACTGATCATGGCTTAAGAAAACTCAAATATCCTATTTCAAAAAATTAGAAAATATTCTGGGAATCTTAATTTTAAACTGTAAACCATAATCAGCAATATTAAAATAATAAAAGGCTTGCAATATTTCAGTTGATTTGTAATGAATCCAGAATGTATGACATTTTAGTTTTTTTAATTGCATTACAGAAAATAAAGAGAAAGATCTTTATCACAATATTCTAATTTTCTGAGACAGTCCTGTACGTGTTTTTACGTCTGGGGGCGGGGTGTTTTTAAAGTGCGCGGTTTATTTGTACCGAGGGCATGGATACCTTTGATTGGTTATTGATAGTGTGACGGAGCCACGCTACACGCAGCGCTGCTGCGGGCGAGCACACGGTTACTGAAGGGAGCGGGTCCACGGATGCTCCGCTGGATGTCATGTCTGAGTGTGAGGAGCTGAGCGACTTCGACAAGGGCCAGGTGGTGGTGGCCAGGCGGCTGGGGATGAGCGTGTCTGAGACGGCCGTGTTCGTGGGCTGCTCCCGCGCCGCGGCGGCGGCCGTGGACCGGCAGTGGCGGCGGGACGGACTGCGGCTGCGCGCTGGCACGACCAGGCTCGGAAACTCGCCACTTTGGACCGACGAAGGAGACAGCGAGACGGAGGAGGCGGACGGTGCCGTCTCTGAGCTGGTCCCAGCCCCCCCGGGGAGCGCAGCGGCGGCCGCGCTGCTCCGGAGGAGGGAGGAGGGACGGAGACTCCAAATCTCGCGGGATTTGACTGAGGAGCGAGGGAGCGAGGAGGAGAAAGATGGTGCTGTTTCTGAGGGACTTACATCTCCGGGAAAAGATGAGCCGGTGGAGGGAGAGTGAACACTTTGGACCAGAATACAGACTTCAATATGTCCTTCTTGCTCCTCACACCTGGACCCCAACTGTAATAGACAGAACTTAAAGGGGACCTATCATGGCGTCTAATACCTATTTTAAACAGGCCTTGAATGTCTTAAAAACAAGCTTTTGATTGTTTTTGCTAAATAAATTAGAAATTCAGCCTCTGAGCCTTTATCATCCCATTCTCTAACCTCATTATCTATGTGGGATTCTGAGTGGGCGGGCGGCTATGATAATGAGGCACTTTGCTGATTGGCTGCCTGAATGATGCGATACACCGCTACGAAAAATGGCAGAAGCTCCGGCCGGCGGACTTACACCGTGTCCTAACTGCATGCGATGCGAGCGAGCATCAGCGACAAAATCAATTCCATTGCTTTATTTTCTATTGGACTGTCCTAACTGGCCGCAGTGACGCAGCGCTGTGTAGCGCGCCGTTTTGAGCTGAACATTTGTCGGACACCCTGCTTCTATTTTCTTCCTGCCGCTCACGTTGAAAGCCGGTTGAAAGCGCCGTAGGAAACGGTCATGGATGAGGAACGGCTGATCCAGTTAGTTGAAATGAGAAGTTATCTCTATGATTCCTCCTCATTTCACTACAAAAAACTCAATAAAGTGGCAGCTGGCTGGAGGGAGATGGACAGAGAGCTGGAAGTTTCTGACTGTTATTTTTGTGTGTTTTGTCAGGATGCTGAGCAGACGTTAATTTACCGTTTAGCTTCTGTTAATGTACTCTAGCCTGTTAGAGTTGAACAACAATTAATAACAGAACTGCATATTAACGGTTTCAGTGTGGACAGAGAGCGTCCGATGTCACGCAGTGCGATGCGATAGTCGGACGCTCGCATGCAGTTGGGACACGGTGTTTAGTTGTGGGCGTGGTTTGCATTTTGGTTCTGTAACAAAAGGGAGCAGAATCTGAACGGCTCGTAGAAGCCACATCACACTGGACGGCTCATCCGGGTGGGCTGTACAGACACTGCAGAATTTGGTTGCTTTCCTCCTTATCTAAGTTGGCAGGCTGAGGGGAGACCACTTTATATATGTTAAAGCAAGATAAAACGTGTTTTTCATAATGGGTCCGCCTTAAGGGAGCTCTGCTGACAGCTCGGTGGGGGGGGGGGGGGGGATGCGTGTGCTATCTAATTTAGTCTGATCATAATCAGAAATGAGTATGTCCTCATACCACAAAAAGTCTTCATTCTGGATAATAAGTAGATAATGCACGCACAAAATGAAACCATATGCTTGGTACAAAATGACTTTACAAGCAAATGTTAGTGTTTAGTGAGACCTCCTTCAACCAAAAAACATCTAACTATCATACACATGCAGTAGAGCAAGTAAATACACTGTAGGAAATAGTAGTCCAATGTAAAGGATGAAAAGTGATGTAAAACTTCAAGGAAGAAGAGGGAGGGCTTGGAATAAACAGGGGTGTCAGGGTTTGTGAGAGCAAAACATGCTCTCAGGTCTTGGACACAGTAAGAACATTGAAGAACGGTTTAGTTTTCATCTCAGCGCCGTTTATAACACTGGTGATGATGAGATGAAGTTTATTACATTCAGTCGGGTTCACATCTGGGCCAAAGCTTCACGGTGCTTTGTTGGCGCTACTGTTCCAACAAATGTAGCTTTGAATTGGATTGTGCTTAAATGTTTATGCCAATAAACAAATATATGAATTAATAGTGTCTGTTGTTCTGATAGAATACTGGTAGGAACAGAGGGGAAGGTTGAATCTAATTGGGGAGAGGGTTGTGATGTGAATGTGCTAAAATGTTACTAGAAACAGTATTTTATGAAATAAATTTAAACATACCTTTTCCACAGTTTTTTAAGGTTTTGTCTGCTTCAGAGAATTCTTCCACAGGGCAGAGATAAACAGCAAAGTTTATATGCAAGTTGGGATATACAGTTTTCTGTCATTCCCAATACTCCAGGAAGTTCTCCAATCTTTCAGTGTGGTCCATTCTGATGCATTTGGGCCTCTGTTGCTGCATCCACAGGGATATTTCCTCTTCTGCAGGATTTTGGTGTCCAAAGCCATGCCACAGTTTGCTGCATCAGACAAAAAGGCTGTGAGCAACTAAATATAATAACACAATAAAAATATATTCATTTCGCTCAGGCTAAGAAGCTTCTGATACATGCTGCTGCGATGATGAGGAGGAGGAAGACGTGCTGTTTTGGAGAACAATAACACTCATTAGTAAGCCTCTTTGACATCAACTGCTTTTTCGGCGCTAAAAAAACCTATATTTTTAAACCTGGGTTGAAGCAGCGCCGTCAGTGATGCGATGCACATTAGCTGCAAAATGTTCAGCCTCTCCCTTCTCCTCAGACGCTCAGCCTTGGCTGTGCTCTCTGGAATTTGGACACTTCCCATTTCCTCCTCCTCCACCAGCACATGGTGCAGCATTGATAAAACAAGGAATGACTTTTGATCCAAAAGCTCTCTTTCCACTGACAGCTCAGTTGTGGCATCAATAAATGAGGACAGCAGTTTTAGATATTCCTGCTGTTCTGATGGGAGTGGGATGATGTGGGTGCTCAGGCCTGCCAAAGCAGCTCTCACAGGTTCCCTGAGGTCATAAACATGTTGCAGCATATCTGCTGTTCCAGCATGTATTCACCTCTTGAGTACGCTTCAGTGCTGGCCAGCCATTTACTCCTGCACCTGTATTAGCCTCTCCTAAAAAATCAGGTAATTGATTGGTTAGTAATATAAGTGTGATTGTGGCGGCAACCTGAACGCAGCACCCCTAAAACACCAGAATGCAAAGAGGTGCTTGCTTCTACTAGATGGCATGTGAAAGACAGTCATGCATCAGCCACATATCTAATTTAAAATAACGGCTTCGACACAAAGGCTTTAAAAAAATCAAAAAAGAAAAAAAAAAAACACTGAATAACAAATATAGGGAAAAGTGCTCACATATGCACCGAGCTTGTGAGGGGAAGATATAGGATTCAAGGCTTGAACAAGCTTTCTGAATCCTTTGTGTAAAAAAATCACTGTTTAGTTACAGATTGTCACATTTAAAATATGAATTAATGTTGTTTCATACAAACCGTACCACGTAATTTCATGTTTGTACGCTGTGTCATCATTTGCATGAGTACTCAAACCTGAAACGGCTAATCTGAGTTTGGACAGCCTCGGTTGGTCTTGTTTGCCCCCAGGGCTCTGTAATGCCTCAGCAGAAATGGGGTGCTATTGTTCTATCCAAGTTCTATTGAACACAGCAGACATTTCACTGTTTGAAATACCCGAAATTAGAGTTAAGACATTAAGACAAAGGATACAGAGTGTTGTCACATTTATTTATGTTATAGACCTGTACAGGAAACCATTGTCTGAGGTTCCTTTGATGTAAAGCCCTTAATTAAGATCTAAAGACAGGAAGACAACACAATGGTGTCTAACAATGAAATTCCTGGCCATTATCATCACCTGAAAATTGTCCGAAAATTGTTTTAACAATCCACACACACACACACACACACACACACACACACACACACACACACACACACACACACACACACACACACACACACATGCGTATATACACATATAATGTATTATCTTGTGTATTATCTTAATTTATACTGTGCAATCACTTTCCTTTTTCAACCTATATACTTCTTACTTTTTGTATCAATATATACTTAGTGTCTGGGTTTTTTTTGCATATTTTTGAGAACTCATCTTTGCTGCTGCTGTGACAGCAAAATGTCCCACGAATGGGATAAAGAAAAGTTGATCTTGTCGTAAAATTGAAGGATTCTAGGTTTGGGTATGGCATGTTCAAATTCCAGACCTCGGACAAACTGAAATGGTGAATGGAAATGTGCATCTGCAAAAAATACAAACTACTGAATCATTGGGGTACTTGGGACTGCCCAAAGGATTTTATTGGAGGGGTTATTTTCCTACAAACAAACAATGGCATAATAACAATTAAAAAAAGTTGATACGTCGCTTCCCTGAGGTCTGATTAGCTAAATCCCAAGAGCCACCAAGGGGGGATACTAACTTTTGCTGATGATTCTGAATCAGCTGAGATTATGTTTACCAGCTGTAGGGAAATATTTGTTTGCTGTTGAACCATTGGATCCATTCACCTGCGGGGCAGCAGAGATCTTCCAGACAGCCATTAAAACTGGTCAGAACCACATGTGACACTTTCAAGCTTGAAATCATCGCCGTGACTGGCTAATATTTCTGTTCATGAGGCTGCCATATTTGAGTTTGAGAGCCAGTTGGAGTTCTCATGTTAGTAAAAAGGTCGAGATCATGCCTACAGTCAGTCTCTGTGATATAAACTAGTGTCACATGACTGAAGAGGTTACAAATGAACACTCTGGACTCAGCTGTGACATGTTGAGCTTATGCAGGATCTTCCCAGCAGGTGGCGACATTGCTTTTATTTAAAAAAAAAAATGTTTCCAGCGTCTTTGCTGTCCGTAATCATTAACAGCTGAATGTGTCCCTTGTGTTTTTCCTCTCTCAGCGTCAGAGATGGTTTGTACTCTTTGTTCTGAGTCTGGGCTGTTTTCTGTTTTGCATGTTTGAATGCTGCTGCACGTTCTCACACTCAGGCCTCCACTGCCTCTGCAGCCCGTCATTAACTGCAAGTTTTTGTGACTTGTGGGAGCAAATTCGCCCCGCTTTAGCTCTAAATTGTTAATTTTGCACACAGTACTTATCAAGGAACAAATCTTACTTACTGTAATTAATGATTTCTAAGATGATTTGCATCGTGGTGAGCATTATTGTAAAATATCCAGTTATCATTTTTTCTGCTGTGACTTCCATCAGTTGTTCTAGCATGATGATGCCTGCCTTGTTTCTCCTCTTGTGTTCCATGCATGAGCCAGCATGTTGCAGCAGCACAGCTGCTCACAGTCGTGTCCAAAGGTTAATACTCCCTCTCGTAACTCTGGTGTGTGTGTCTGTAAAAACACAATACAAATCACATGACTGTAGTGAGTGTTAGTAGTCTACTGGGCAACCAAAAGTACTATTTTATGCATCGCTCTCTAAAGGTCCTGCCACATCATTTCAATTGAGTTGAGGTCTGGATTTGGTTTTGTCATTCCAGATCCTCGGTTCTTTTATTTTTCAGTGTTTCTGATGCAGATTTGCTGGTTTACTTCATATCATCATCCTGTTGTACGGTTTCAACCAAGCTTCACATTATATTACTGTGGTCTACAGAGGATCTGGTGGTCCACTAAAGTACGGCATGGAATCTGCAGAACAATCCCTCCACCATCATGCTTCACAGTGATCAAAGTGTTTCTGCTTGGGGTTTTTGCCAAAAATATTGCTGGCTGTTAAGGTCAAACAACTCCACTCATGTACAGGGCATTGTACCTGACGTTTTGTATGTTTTTGTTTGTTTGTTTTTTACTTTGGCCATTCTTCAGTGTTGTTTTTAGACATGAGACACTTTCTCCATTTCAAACATATTGTTCAGTCTTCTAACTATTGTGTCATGCACACTGACATTTAACATGCCTGAGCCCTTTACAGTGAGATGTCTTTGGATTTTTTAGTATTTCTCTCAGCTTTTCACAGTTTAACTTTGGCTGAGTTTGGTGGGATATCTACCCCTTGAAAGATTGGCAACTACCTTGAGTGCTCGCTACTTATAAATAACCTTTCTCACAGTCATTTTTTTTCTTAATGTTCAACTCATCTGTGAATGGTGATTATGTCTTTACCTTAGAGCATTGTGTTGACACTAACCTGGATGCTCCAGATCAGCAAACTACCAAATCGTTTGCAGACTTGCAGACCAATTGACCAGTTCATCAAGGGCTGATGATTAGCAGCACTAGCTACAACTTACCCGCCTAAATCTTATGGTAGGAATAAGAGGGTACTTGGGGATGCCCAAGGGAGCAGCATTTCACCAATAAAGCTGAGGCCTGTGAGCTCGGGAGTGTGTGTGGTTATTGTGCAGCAGCTGTCGTCTGGCTCGTCTTCCAGGAGTTCAAAATGGGACTAACCTTGGAGGGCACCGTCTTCCCATCACCGTCATCTCCAATGCCTCCAAGTCCAAAAATGTTACCTCCGCCTTGTGACAAGTTTAACATAATTCTTTTGTTACAGTTCTGGGAGGAATTTCCATATCTTTGTTGTCGTGCTCTGGTTATATCAGCCGTCATGCAGAAACCATGAGGGTGCGGCTTTGGTTGCCCATCATGTACTAAATTTCCTCTCCATTCTCTAAATAATTTAACAATATTATACCAGGTTGGTTGAACTTTTCTTTTATGGATCCTATGTACCAAACTATGACTTACATTACCATGTTTGAAATAACAGTTTTTTTCCCCCTCTCACTTCCCCTACTAACAGTAGATTGACATTGGACCATCTTTTTCTTTTCTTATCTTTTTTAATGTGTGACCGTCCTTAACAGCAAAATAGATGTACAGTATATTAACAAAATCATGTTGATTCAAGGAAAAAAAATAAGAAGAAATAAATATATTGGGTTCTTACTGTCTGGAAAAAAAGTAAAAGAAAATGTAAGACATTTTTCTTTTTATTGCATCTCTTTTTTTTTCTTCCTGATTTCGGGTCATTTTTGTAAACGGGCTCATCATAAAACAATGATTTAATTTGCAATGTGACCAAGTTCCATGAGCTACATACAACTTAATTAATTTGACAAGAGCTTGGGGGGGATTAAGAAGCATTTACTTTAATTTGTTGCATAGCAAAAAGAATTAAAAAAAAAAATACAAAGCAAATAGCCCACTCATAGCTATCTTCTTCTACGAAACTGATTATAAAAAAAGGATTTCAAGAGCATATAAATCCAGGATACTGCAAGGTGGGGGAACTGACATGCATAAAAAAAAGGATATTTTGCGCTACCTGTTACTGTGCCATATTAACAGTGAAAAAAGAAATGTCACCAATCAGCACACACCACCTCATTCATCCCTCCATCTTTTGACAAGACCTTTATTAGCATGCCCAAACCCTGCCCTGTACCACACGACTGGAAGAAGTGCACAAGGATCCCACTACTTACAAAACAGCACCAGGGAACAAATCAAGATTTACATGTAGTGTTGTCGTTTTCTCAGTTTTTGGTGACGAGGTAGGTAACTCTGAGTGTTCGACAGACCCAATGCGGCTAATCTTCTGTGTGATAACAGATGTAGATCGTCAGCGCTGTATCGGTCAAACTCATCGGCGACTGGGATTTCCTCAATAGCACCATAATGTGTCGTAGTCACACAAATTTACAGGCAAATCTGTGAAAACAAATTAGTAGTGGCGGGACATTTGACATGGCTTCAATGGAACTGTTCTGGACTTCCAAACAGCAGTTATGAATAACATTTTAAAGCTTTTATAATCTTTGGCAGTTATTTGTGAAATGAAACCAGAGATCTTAGGACCTTCCAACGTGTGAAGCTTAAAGTTAAACATACACAAAGACAAAAGGAATGACTCAGATTTGTACCTACTGTTTTCTGTAAATTCCAAACATTCATACTAACTCCCAAATCTCTGATGTCTTGAACTGGGATGAAAGGCACAATAAATATGTCGCCACAGGGCCAGAATAGTCCTCAGTACTCGTATGTACAACGTGGCTGATCGTGTCAGCTGTCAGTTCAACAGTCTCGGGAATCTCCTCCACCTCTCCCCCGCTGACGGCTTTACAAGAAACACACGGGCCCGATTTCAATGCCGAACTCTTGATTGGGGCCACCAATGTCCACGGGGGCAATATCCACTATGGGAAGTCTTGCAGTTTTCTGTGTCCTGTACTCAAACACTGTCTTGCCCCAGTTGCTGTTCGCTTGCTGTGAAAGAGAGATAAACACATGGTTACTTATTTTGGACAATGCTTCCTTATTTTTCAAGATTAATCAGATCTGTACGATGGATTCAGAAATTACTTTGGTTTATCCCAAAAATCCACAAAATGGAAAAATCAACAACACATTGATCCTCAATGTGAATGCTGTGCATGTGTTGGAAATTTGATTTTTTGATAGCATCATTGTCCTGCTGGATCTTCAAACCTTTACTAAGCCTCAGATGGGAAAATACCATCTGAAATGATGCAGATATTTCAGTAAACTTGGGAATTTGTTTTTCTTTATGGTGACAAACGGTCTAAGTACTGAAGTGGCAAACAACCCCAGATCATGATGCTCCCTTCACCGTACTTCACCACTAGGATAATGTTTTTTTGTTTTTTGCTGTTTGGAGAGCACCAACTCCGTCAAATACTGTCACGAATACCTTGCCTGTTCAACTACTTATGCTTGCTCGACTCATCAACAGAGATCTTTGCGACATCCGTCAATGTCTTCAAGCCTTTATCTGTTAATTGTGGGTTCTTCTTTACATCACTGAGGATTCTTTGTGGTCATGTTGGGGTCATTAGTTGCCCACTTCTTGAAAGAGTAGCCACAGCACTAAAGTTTATCCATTTATGACAATTTATCATATCGTGGACTGATGGACGTCTAAACATATGGATGTTGCATGAGTTCATAGCTCTGCTTTCTGCAAGTCACATCAGCAGATTCTTCTCACAGACAGCAAACTTGAAACGTTTGAGTGTCTTTCTTTAATCAAAGCGGCTCTCCAGCAAACACATGTCATTTATTGGTCTCCTAGTGTGGAAACCACAGAGTCCAAATACATTTTATTGTGGTAATTAGTCTGTGGAATTATTTACGTTTCCACCAATGCAGAATGATTAATGACTGTGCTCCATAAAGACAAAGGTGGTCAGTGTTTGTGTGTTATCAACTCACACTGCTCTGGGTTTTTTAATCACTTTAAAACTGAATATATACGTTTAGCACGTGACCTTGTTGGTCTTGCTTGGTTAGGTGGTTATGAACACATTTTCTGTGATGTGAATTTATTTTAGCTTGACTTTTTTACTTTGAAATATGTTAAAGGTATTTTAGTGTTCTCTCTTTGCACGTCAGTTAGTTTTTCCTTCTAGGGAGAGCTGGGTTTTGGTTTTGGTGTGATGGAGCTCGGGTTGAAGCTCTGGGACTTACTGAGCAGGAATCCTCCAACACTGTGTATCTGAAGCGATTGTTTCCCTCTGCTTTGAGCTCCAGGTCGTTGGAGCCCTTCAGTATCACAGCTTTCTTCATGTTGCCCGCCTTGGCATCTTTGTAGGCCACGGAGTTCTTGCAGTGGTAGGTGATGGTCTGGGAGGCCTCTTTGGAGAGCAGGCGGATGAACGTCATCTGCACTGTGGCAGCGTTAATCTGCTGATCTTTGTTGCCATAAGTGAACTAAAAACACAAACAGAGCACAATTATGACTCACACTTTGTTTGTTTGTTGACTAATGTCCACAGCACATCTGCCTCCTCTCATCTCACAAATCGTCAAAAAGCGTCCGCTCACTTGTGTCCCCCTGTTGATGTCAGCTCCGAACCACACAGGCTTGTTCCTGGAGGAGCTCCACCACACTTTACGAGGTATGGTTGATGGGTTGGCAGAGATGCAGGTCTCTCCAGTGTCCAGGTTGCAGTTCACTTTGATAGCATCCTCTGCACTGCCTTGGTTGGGATCCACCCAGTATTCACCTGCAAATACAGACCATAATGAGCCATCATGATGACGAAGGACCTCCAAGATTCTCTACAGCTGCTGCTGTAAAAGCACAGAGACTTGAAGGTTAAGCAGTTGATCATTTGTAGAAGCATGTTTCATTTTATTGCAAAAAATCACTTTCTCGCTCAAGCAAGAAAATACGTGTTCTGACAGTTATATGAAAAACATCTGTCATCTTCGGGTTCAGTTGCACTCCAAAAAAAAATCAAAAAAATCATGACCAAATATTTATTCAAGCCAAGGGAAATTATTTATTAGCCTTTCTGCTATTAGCAAGACACTTAGCGTGTCTCCAGGGTGGATGTGCACCGCTGTTGTAGGTAAAGCAGGCAGAAGCAGAGCAGTCATTAGTTATCCGTGCAATGACCTCAGCGGCTGAGAACCCAAAAAGAGATTTGATCAATTAAAGCCAAACAAAAAGACTAGATGCTGCAAGAAGTAGAAGAATGCTAATATTGATGTACAACGTTGTCATGGTGACCATATTTGAGTCAGCCTTGTCACTCGGACTAAAGGTGAGGAAAACTCTGTTCATCCCTGGCGGAGACCACACCGGTAGCCCACAGTGGTTAACTAGTAGCCACTTAGTACATTTGCATATATATTTTATAAATAGTCAGCTCCACGAATGAAAAAAGGAGCAAAATGTTAGCTATGTCGTCATGCACGGTGGAAAAAACGGTGCAATCTAATCCGTAACTTTTTATTTGCACAGAATGGCAGTATTTCTGCCATATTAGTCTCTGGTAGGGTTGCCACCTTTCAGAAATAGAAATAAGGGACGCCCTGATTTCAGCAGCGCAGGAGCCAAAAGAAAAAAAGCCCCCAAACTTCTAAACTGAATAAAAATGTGTTTATTTTTATATAAAAAATTTTATATAAAAAAACAAAATGCTCTTCAAGTTTAAAGTGCTTTAATAGCATTGAACTTGCATGACTGTACAGACAGACAACCATACTAGCATCTGAAATATCCTCCTATGCTATGTATGTCCACATCAGCCCAGATGTATAATATAGCCTACAGGTGAAGAATATGGTGTAAAAGTTAATTTATTTCAATAATTCAACTAGAATATGGTGTAAAAGTTAATTTATTTCAATAATTCAACTAGAATATGGTGTAAAGGTTAATTTATTTCAATAATTCAACTAGAATATGGTGTAAAAGTTAATTTATTTCAATAATTCAACTAGAATATGGTGTAAAAGTTAATTTATTTCAATAATTCAACTAGAATATGGTGTAAAAGTTAACTTATTTCAATAATTCAACTAGACTATGGTGTAAAAGTTAATTTATTTCAATAATTCAACTAGAATATGGTGTAAAAGTGAATGAAAATACGGTACAAATCGCGTCCCGTATTAGTTCAATACGGGATGCAACGTTTTTTTCTCAAATAAAGGACAATTCCGTATTTTACGGGACGGGTGGCAACCCTGGTCTCTGGACCCTTAATTAAAAGCATGCTAGTGTTTGTAGCATGTAACAGCTGGTTGCTTGCTCCAGTTTTCTGCCAGATTTTCATCTTTTGACCATGTACTCAAGTACTTATTTGTGGTTGAAATAGTTTTTTTTAAAGTGTATATGCTCTTTAAAGTCTTACAGCTGAGCTTTTATTAGTTTTGTTGTGTGTGCTACTCTCTATCATACATTTGACGAATAAAAGTAAGAGCATGTGAGAAATTTTTTCAGGCTGTCAACCTAGAACAGCGTTTCCTGCTTGCTCAACCGGAATGATCCTCTGGTTTATTCCAGTTACTCCATCTCGCTCATGTTTAAAAAGCAAGAAGCAAATCTTAACATGCCACCTCCTCCCCACCTTCCGCCTGTTTTCTCATTAATAAAGCATCTGAAGTATTCACTGTGTGAAATGGCTTGAATGATCTCTGCAACATCTTTCTCCCAGATCCACAGGGGCTCATACGTGGAAGAAAAGAACTGTTCCCGTATTCTCCTTTGTTCAACAAATTCTGAGAAACAAGTATCTTTTGTGGGACTGATGCAAACCAGCCTGTACCACGCTGACACTCACCGCTCTTCTTCATGGGGTAGCATCTCTTCAGGTCGTCGCAGGTCCTGGCGGGGTGTTTCTTGCTGCCGTCTGGGCTCTTCATGCTGTCGATCTGACTGCTGAGGGCCTTCAGGGTGGCCTGGACGCTGGGGTCGATGGGAACGATGGCGCTGGAGTTGCTGTTGGGCATAGCCTCGTCCTCGCTGAACTCGGGTGGAGGAGGGAAGTCGGAGTCATAATCCTGTGGGCCGCCGAAGAGGTCATCCATAGCCGCAGTGGGAGGCCCTGGGGGGCCCGGGGGGCCAGGAGGTCCAGGTTCACCATTGGGACCCTGTGGTTGTGGGATAACAAAGCTTTTGTTGCTTTTCACAGATGAAAGGAAGACACTTGTAAATTTAGTTGCCTGCTTACAAACATCTGTTGAGAAGATGTTCAGCTGTCTGCAGCAAAAGTTTATGAGTTCTCCACACTCTGATCAGAATAATGAGACTGTACCTCTGGTCCGATTTCTCCACTGAGTCCACGAGTTCCTGGAGGTCCCATCGGTCCGGGCTGGCCCAGGTATCCTTCTTTTCCATGAGGCCCAACAGGTCCAGGAGGCCCCTGAATAATATTCCATTAAAGAATTCTCAAGATTATTAAACTATCTCGCATTAAGTATAACTAAAAATGAAGATGTGTTTTCATCATAAAACTAACTTCTTGATTTTATTTCATTACTTTAAATAATCCTTTTGAGGGTAGGCAATGAATAAGCTTTGCTTCAGCCTACACCTTTTTCGGTCTGGGTGTTATTTGTATATTGGAAACTTTTTTTTTTTTGTAATGTTTTCTTTGAACAGTGTATTCGTTTCCTTGTTGTTATTTTTATTTTATTTTTAATTTTGTAAAAGCTATTTTGATGTTTGTCTTATTTTTATTCTTTTTTTGTGATGTTATGACCGAAAATAAACTGAAACTGAAACTGAAATCATAAAACTAATGTAAACATTGCACTTACCCTTGGGCCGCTTGGTCCAATAATTCCAGGAGCTCCTTGTTCACCAGTTGTACCCTACAAAAAAAGGAAAGAAAAGAGATGTATTTATTTTTATTAAGCTGGAACCTCCACTTAACAACTCAGTTTCTGTTGTTGAGATGCATTTACTCTAAGAAAGAAAAGCTGGACTTTTGAGGTTAGGCAAGAGAAACAAAACATCGCAGTGGGATGTTTTTTAAAGTGAGAACACTTTTTTTTCTTGCTTCACACATGTTTGCTTGGATTTTTTAAAGGTGGTCTTCCCACCTTCCAAAGACAAAGGTTTGCATAAACAGCAGATCCAGTGAACAATTGTCATTCCCATGACTGACTGTTAGTTTCTACCTAATCTATTCTGCTTTGTGCTATACTATTTTTAACTTTCAAAGATTTTGCAAACAAGATTTCAAAGTAAGTTTTGAAATAAATCCGGTATGAGCAGAGCTGACGGTAACCATGGCCTCCATCCACACCTGCCATTAAAGCATATTGTGCCTGTTTGACCCTCCAACACCTGTTCAGTCTCCAAGCACAGTCCATGTTGTACCTCTGAAGTCGCACAAAGGAGATTTTTTGGTTTTTCACATTTGTATTTCAGATGCGTCTTAAATCAGACTTTATTTTGAAATTCATAAACTAATTATACTGAAAAGAAAGCTAAGGAAATAGAGAGCAACATTTTTTTTAAATGGGCCATGTGTAGAGAGATGGCTTGTGGATCTGAAACAGGTTTTTCTTTTTTAATCCTGTCAGCGCAGAATTGTGACATCAGTCACATAACAGTGATGTCAAAGATGGATAAGATGCGACATGGCTGTTCAGATTAAAGTCACAATGCAAAAAAACAGATATGTATCACATTTAGCAACAGATATGAAAGTGACTCAGGTCTAATGTGAAAAAAGTTGGATTTTGTGTCATTTGAGCTGCTCAGATAGCCAAAAACGGATTTGCATCACTTCTACCTTCAAAGTAAACGTAGCCAAGAAAGTTGAAAAAAATTATGATGGAAGAGAAAGTGACAGCATGAGCCAGAGTAAATCATGGACAGTGTCATACAAGACACTTAAAGTGATATTACAGTCTAATGTGACATCACATTGTCCAGTATGAGAACAATGCGTGTCAGAACATGGCTGACAGAAGTGTAGCTAAATACTGGAAATAGATTGTGCAGGATAGGAAAGAGTCTGAGATAAATGACAAGCAAGTGAAACATTCATCTTAAGATTACTGAGCACTATTAAGTGTCACTTTGACTTACTGGAGGTCCTGGAAGACCCTGGAGACCAGTGAAACCTCTGTGTCCCTTCTGGCCTCTCTCTCCATGGTCGCCCAGGTCACCCTTATCTCCTCTTGGTCCTTGGGGTCCCTGAAAAGGGAATGATCGAACATATTTAATAACAATTTAACTGCAGTTCTTTAGAAATTAGAAATCTAGATGTAAGGTAATTTCCTTTCGTAGAGTGACAGTGTGTGTCAGCTCATATAATGCCGTACGTCACATGACTCACCACTAATCCTCTCTTTCCAGCAGATCCAGGTGGACCTTGAGGTCCTCTGGAGCCCTGCACATCACAATTGGTAGAAGGACTTAAGTGAACAAAGACCAGACTTCTGCCAATACTGACATTTTATCCAACATCCTTAAAGTAATACAAAATACATTTTTTGTTTTACTTGATACTAGTAAAAGTTTCTATCAGGCCTTCCAAAGTGTTTTTGGGTGAAAATCTGTTTTATGGTGAGCCTACATAGGCAGAGAGAGAGAGAGACAAACATAAATGACGTGGAACTGCACTTACAGGCTCTCCTCTCTTTCCTGCGTCACCTGTTGCACCAACCGGACCGGGAGTGCCAGGAAGTCCCTGAGGACCAACCAGTCCCTCAGGACCATGATCTCCTCGGGCTCCCTAAAATGTAAAGCTTGTCAGTCATTTTTGAAATATTAAAAGCAGGGCTGAACTCTGGGTCCTGACTCTTCACTTCTTACCCTTTGTCCGAGAACACCATCCTTTCCCGGGGGCCCATCAGATCCTGCAGGACCCTGAGGACCAGACAAAAGGAATGTTTGAGCAGCTGTGGAGATGACGTTTAGGAACCAAAACTGGTTTGAAACATGTGCATACATTAGGACCAGGATCACCACGAGGCCCATTAGCACCGGGAACACCAACTGGACCTGGAGGGCCTTTATCTCCAGATGATCCTGTAGATCCCTGTTTTCCTGGTGGACCCTACAGAACAAAAAGCGGATGACTAAAAATGCAAGTACCAACAATATACTGCGCAAGTGCTTAAATAAAATGCACAATTGAGTGGAAGAGGACAAAAGGACAAAAGGACAAACCGCTGGTCCTGGAAGGCCCGGCATGCCGCGCTCTCCTCTCTGACCAGGAAGACCAACAATGCCTCTTTGTCCCGTAGTTCCAGATGGACCCGGAGGACCGTCAGGACCCTGAAGTCAGTGTAAAAACACAGAAAATATTAAGATTCAATACTCCAACACCCAACCAAATAACAACCTTCCAACTTCAATCAGTGTCAACATTTTTATAAAACAGCCAACAGGACAGTGTAACATGGGTTTACCGTGGGGCCGTCCTCTCCAGAGTCCCCTTTGTCTCCGGGACTCCCTAGTGGTCCTGCAGGGCCACGCTCTCCTTGCCTTCCAGGAGGCCCGTGATCTCCACGGAGTCCACGAGGACCTTCTTTTCCTGGAAGTCCCAAAGGCCCAGCCTCTCCAACGGGACCCTGACAAGAGAAGTTAAACTCATAAACTAGAAAAATAAAACCCAACAACTTGCTCATAAGCAGCTGTGATACCAAAGGAGTTATTTCTTGCATTCATACCCAATTTGTCTGCATACACACATCTCAACACACAGAAACCAAAGTACGTTTAATAGACACAATAAACATTTTGCACCCTAATGATCGTTACGATTTATATTTTTCCCTTTTCGTATGTGTGGTCCTTATAATCTCCTTATAAAGTGCATTACTTACGGTTGGGCCCGGTGGTCCAACTCTTCCTGGAGATCCAGGGAAACCGGTGGGGCCCTGTGAGCAGAAAAGTCCTCAGATACAGCTTTACAAGTTTCAGAACACAGAATGTACTGTTTAAAAAATGGTGAGACAACAGAACAGTGGGATAAACTAAAGGTAAACTGAAGAAATCCTGTTGGAAATCATTCAATTTCCTTATATGATTTATGATCTTACTGGTGCACCCTGCGTCCCTCTTCCTCCTTTCAGTCCAGCAACACCAGTTGGCCCCTAAAAATAATAATAATAATTATGAACAAAGACTTAAATAATTCTCATCAGAGAAACACAGAGATGGCTCATGACACGATAACATTCCATTCAAATGTGTCAGGACAACTACTGCATCATGTAGTTTCTTTATCTTTGAAACTCACAGGAGGTCCATGAGCTCCCGCTAAGCCCTGTGGTCCTGGAGACCCAGCATCCCCTTTCTGGCCTTGCTCTCCAGGCTCTCCCTTGACTCCTGGTTGGCCATCAGGACCCTGCAAAGTGATGATAGTTTTAAGACACCCTTGACCGCCAGGAACATTGGTATAAGTAACAAATATTTGTTGGAAAACAAGTCATCCAGATACTCACAGGTGGTCCAGAAAATCCAACAGCACCAATTGGGCCAGGGTCACCTCTTGCTCCCTGAAATAGTAATTATTTTTAATTGATACACTGTAAAATAATAACCAAAAGACCAACATTTATTAGTATGCAAAATGAAAGCACAGATCAGGTCCACATACGGGTGTTCCTCTAGATCCTGGAGGTCCAGATGGTCCTCTGGGTCCAGGTTCCCCCTGTGGAGAAGTCACATGTTTAGTAAAAGTACATACAACCTTTCTCTGATACTGTTGCATCAATTCAGGACATTTACATTTGTAAAATAAATTCAAGCCAGAGGCTGTCATATTACTACCAAAACATTAATGAACTCTACCTTCTCACCACTTGGTCCAGCAGGTCCTAGTGGGCCAACAGGACCGGGAGCTCCCTGTAGGAAAAAACAACAACAGGTTGGGAACCTCTGCTAATAACCAGTACTCGAGTTGTAAAAAAGAATCAGGGGGGATGGTGGATTTTATCATATGGGGACAGATAATTTGTGCTGATTACAAATAATATAATATATTACAAATAATAGCACTGACCAAAACACCTACAGAAATACTGCAGGAATGACATAGCAGCAGTTAAATGCAGCCTTCTGTAAGCTTTAAATATCCACTGGGCTTACATCAAATACATCAAAACACAACAATAAAAAACAGTTTTCTGAACTTCTCAATATGACTCTGTCCTTCACAGGATAAGTAAAATGGATCACTGCAAAAACTCAAAATCTTAACAAGAATATTTGTCCTATTTCTAGTTAAAATGTCTCATTTTAGTAAAAAAAATGTCATTACACTTAAAACAAGACTCATCACTGGAAAAAAACAACAATTTTCACCTGTTTCAAGTAGATTTTCACTTGAAATAAGTAGAAAAATCTGCCAGTGCAACAAGATTTTTTTGCTTGTAATAAGAAGATAAATCTTGTCCCACTGGCAGATATTCCCACTTATTTCAAGTGAAAATTTACCTGAAACAGGTGAAAATTGTCACATTTTTCTGGTGTTATTTTTCTGGTGATGACTCTAAATGTTGAATTAGCAGTAAAACCACATTCATTGATGAAATGACATAAGGGATGGAAAGGGGGGATGGCAGTTTTGTAGGGGGGGATGATTTTGACCGTTTTTATTTCAGGGGGGATGCCATCCCCCCTCATCCCCCCTCAACTCGAGTACTGCTAATCACCATTCCTCAAGATTAACAGTAGCATGAAAAGTCCCCCCAGCAGACACAAGCTGGGACAAGACTTCATCATCAGTTACAGATTATTGTGTTTCACGAGCGTAAAGGAGATTTTTTTCATGGCTGAGTTAAAAGAACGTGAGTTTGCTGCAAGGCGAGAAAGGATTTTTACTCACTCTTGCGCCATCATTTCCGGCTGTACCTTCTGATCCCTTTTCACCAATTGCTCCCTGCACAAATAGAGAAACTATTAGACTCACCATTAGTGCCTGACAGTCACAGTCATTTGCCAAAGGAATTAAGTAATTCAGAAAGAAACTCAAACTGGTTAATTGTAACTTCACTGGGATCTTCCAAAACCTACTGTAGTTTATGATTTTGAACAAGAGTGATGACAAACTTACTCTGTCACCTTTAGGACCAGGAGAACCAGAGATACCTCTCTCTCCTGGCATTCCTTGAAGACCGGGAGGACCAATATCACCCAGGGCACCGGTGGGGCCAGGGCTACCCTACGGTGACAAGCATTAAGCTTAGAACATCATTACCATGAGTCAGTTCCCTTTTTGCTGCACACAAAGGCCATGCCAGAGCATCGTTACCTTTGGTCCATCTGGACCGGGTGCACCAGGAATTCCTTTAGGTCCCTGCAGACCAGTGGAGCCTAGTTCTCCTCTCTCTCCAGGAATTCCACGCTCCCCCTTGAGGATAGATTTCAGCAGCAGGTTGTTAATGTCACCAGACACTTCAGACTAGAATAAGTTAACTCAATACATCGTATGTAAATCATGTACCCTTGGTCCAATTTGACCCACAGGACCAAGTTCTCCAGGAATGCCCTGCAAAAAGAAAAGAGCAAAAGAACATCTACAATGAGTTCAAGCCAAAAAGAAAGCAACATAAAGCACGTCCTTTCATTTCAAACATGCCAAGGAACTGCTTTTATCAATTTTTCTTGGACTCACCAGATCACCTGGTTTACCAGATTCTCCAGGAGGTCCTTGATTTCCAGGTAGACCCTAAAAGGGAATCGTGAACGATGACCATTAGAGCACATTTCAATACTGATTTAATGATTTTCCACCTTCTTGCGCTTTTGCATTTATTCAATATAATAAGTGTCTTGAATCCTCCTAAGAAACTAATAAAAACAAATGCCCACCTGGAATCCATTTAGGCCTGGTGGTCCTTGCTCTCCTCTGTCTCCTGCAACGCCCTTTAAGAGGCAAAAAAACATTAATTCTTATTTGCATCAGTCACAGAGAAAAGCTTAAGCAGTTTTAATTAAAGTAGAGAAATCATATTCTTACAGAAGGGCCAGGGGGGCCTGCAGGACCAACTTCTCCATCTTTTCCTGGGGGACCCTGATAAAAAAGTGACAATGCTGTTCATCTTACTACTAAAGTGGACCCTGTTCCATGATGTAAGGTTTTTTATAGATAAAGAATTAATAAACTATTAAGATATGCAGTAAAATGGATCCCTGATGTAAAAATATCCCTAAAGATACCCTGGCAGAGAGGTCTTTGTCTTCCTCTCTATGCAGAAACAGAAATCTAAATTTATCAACAGTACTTACTCTTTGGCCTGGCACTCCTGGTGATCCCAGTTCGCCTGTCTTTCCTGGGTCACCCTTTGAGAGTAAAAAAGGTTTTTAATTAGAATCTTATAAGGATGTTAATGTCCTGATCCGACAGTTAATGGATGTTTTTATGCGACTCTCTGCTCTTACACTGAAGCCTTTGGGGCCTGGACCTCCCATGGTTCCTGCAGGACCTCTGTTTCCAATAGACCCCGCTGCTCCTGGGCGACCATCCTCACCCGGGGCACCCTGCATAAAAGCAACACATGCTTTTCCTTAGCTAAAATTAAAGAAACATTATAACATAAAAATACATTTATTGAATGTTATTGGCAGAAATATCACATTTATAATCACTAGTTTTTATTTATGTATACACCCACTGGCCACCTAATAAAGTGGCAGGTGAGTATAAATATATTTAAATAAGAACATACATCAGCCAACATAGTTTGGTCTTTACTGCAGGGTATTCACTTAGTTGCACCATGTATCCCTTAACATCACTTCATCGTATACAGTGGATCTTCAAAACAAACTGCATGTCTCCTGAATGAAATGTAATCAAGTGCTACAACCTACCAGCGGTCCTGGCTTGCCTTCTGCTCCCTGGACACCTGGGGTTCCAGTTAGACCCTTTGAAAAAGTTTCCCCAAAAAATTAGCAACAGCAATAACCATTCAGACCTAGTTAAATAGAAAAAAAAAGTAAAAAGTGAGGCTCTTCTGTTACCCTTGCACCTGGGAGACCAGGCTCTCCAGGACGCCCTGGGTCTCCTAAAGAACCCTTTGGCCCTGATGGTCCAGAAGTACCACGATCTCCTTGAGCACCCTTTCCAAAAAGAGAGAGACATTTACTCATTATTTTATCACTTGATATGCTGAACAACGAGATAAATATTCACATCACAATAACATTTTTACTGCTGATTTCATTGGAGTAGAATAAAAAAGAGAAACAGCGTACTTTAGGACCTGGAAGGCCATCAGCACCAGGGAATCCTCTGTTTCCCGGAGAACCCTGAAAATACACATTTGTTATACCTTGGTAAACCCAGGCAAAAAGAAGTAATACTTTGATAGTAATCTTGATAGTATTAGTCCTAGTGTGAAGTGTGACAGAGAACACAGACCAAGATATCAAATGCAACTGCACTTTATCTGAGCTGGTTTTGACCCAGTTACGATTCAGTTATGGCATTGCCAGGTTTTGTGTAGCCTAGAGGTCATCCTCAGTCTTTATCAGGATTGGGGCCATATGAAAATATCAGGTATGAGCAGTAATTAGGCTAAACTTTCTTTGCTACCTGGGAAGCATGAAATGCAACAAGCCCTATCTGTTGTGAAATTACATTATTTGCCACTATCGTTAAGTATTTTCCATTTAAATTGGACCATTTGCAATTTCCGACGCAGCGATTTAGAAAAATGATTCAAGTTATGACATTTCTGGCCGGAATTTGTTATTGAACTGACTCCTGCTGCAATCTATAACTGTTTGACGAATGAATGTGAGAATGTCAGAGAGAGTTAAATTGGTGACTCACTCTCTCACCGACAGGACCATTTGGGCCGACCGAGCCGGGGTCTCCACGTGTTCCACGCTTTCCTTCCTCTCCCTGAGATCCGATGATTCCCTGTGAGCCTGGTGGACCCTGAAAAACAGGCAAAAAAAGAAAAGGAAAACTGAAATTCCACTGAAGCCAAGGCGCTAGGCCTAGATGTTTAATTTGTTCAGTTAAATGTGCTTAAATTTTGAGAAAGAAAACATTAATCTTAATTTTTGTATTTTTCTTTTTTTTTTCGATTGCAATCTTACAGGTTCTCCTTTGGGTCCAAACTCTCCTTTGAACCCTGGGACACCAACATCTCCCTTTGAAATAGAATGATAACAAAATGAGTGTGATTTACACTACAGTTTACTGTTTTAGCAAGTTTAAAAATGCTGCAAGAATTTAGATTAATAATACAATCAAAGCTAAGAGTCAATTTACCAGTTGTCCTTTGATACCAGGCTGACCCGTGCTCCCCTGAGGTCCTGGTGGACCATGGGGCCCAAGATGACCGCCTTGACCTTGTGGGCCAACAGTACCCTGTAAAAAGTGAGGCACATTTTTCTTAGCTTCACATATTCATTGAACTAACGGAGAATGTTCCTGAAATAAATGACTATGTACGAACCACTGGTCCCTTGGCACCTGTTCCTCCATCTGTACCCCCGGGTCCCTTTGAACATAAAAGGTTCCAGATTAGATAATCGGCTTAACACACTGATCACCTGGATCAGCTGCCTAGAAGTAATGCTTCCTTATAAAGTGCTCTATCTATGTGACATGTAAGTACAAGTAAAGGTGGACATTAACCCTGAGGCCAACTGGTCCAGCTCTTCCCAGGTGACCGGTCTCTCCTCTCTGCCCCTGTGGGCCCTCTGGACCCCGGACGCCTGTGGGGCCAGGTTGTCCCTGTAAAAAATAATACCAAAGTACATTAGATCTCAATTCATTTGGCACATTAGATTGGAACAGCATCAAAAACATCCACAAGGCCAATGATTATGAGCCTTTAGGTGTTGAAAGAAAGCTTTTGTTTCGACATACTGTACCTTCATGCCTGGGGATCCTGGATACCCAGGTGGTCCACTGAGGCCCAGGGGTCCCTGTTAAGGTTACAAGAACATGTTTTAATGAAGTTGTAACCTTAAAAATGTAATTTCACAGGACAAATGTATGAGGACATACTGTAGCAGGTAAGAGCTATCATACCAACATTATCTGTGTGTTTATAATTTGACTAAAGCTTTTAATTCACATGGTTATTTAACAAATATGGATATTTGGAGATATGTGTTTCTGCAAATAAAAACATAGTTGTTAACAGCGACTAAAATCTAAAGAAAACCTTCTTATTACCAAAAGGGAAGCTGAGGCGCATGTACAGTCCATTACCCTTTGTAAGTCTGTTTGTCTACCTGCACAGATATCTAGCCTGACAAATTTGATAAACTTGTGTGTGCTCATCAAGTTTAAACAACTGATGAATGTTAGCCATATCTATTCCACTCAAACTCACCTGAGTATTCATATCTGTATCTAATAATAGCATAATGCACCCCCCCCCCCACACTGTAGTAAAACATTATGAATGCTGACTTACCATTGGGCCAGATTTTCCGAGATTGCCAGGTGAACCACGCTTCCCCTAACAGAGAGAAGCTAGTTAATAGATAGTAGAGAAATCTGTGTCTCTGCATAACTATACAATTTGCTTAAATTTCAAAGTGATACTCATTTTAGTGAAATACAGTCACCCATCATTTTGACATTTCTGTCACTGGTGAAAAGACTAAGCAACTTTTGCTTCATGTAAATGTTCTTACTGCTATGCCGCCGGGTCCAGGACGTCCTCTCTCGCCGGGCATCCCAGCAGGACCCTGTTATACGAAGTGGGAGATAACTTACAGCTGCTCCTTTTCATTCAATATAAGACCAGAGAACCAGAGTTATTATCGTTCACGAAAACTAACGAAATAACGAAAACTAAAATTGAAAAAACAATTTAGTTAACTGAACTAAATAAAAACGAAAATTAAAAGACAAAAACGATAACTAACTGAAACTATATTGCGTGTTTAGAAAACTAATTAAAACTAACTGAAATTATAGATATAATTTCCTCCGTTTTCGTCCCTGTCAATATAAGCCTCTTGGTATGATCAATTTATTCCGCTCTGGCCGTTTATCTCCAACTGGCAGCTACGGCACCTTAACGCCTCACGGTCCGTGACGTCGAAACTAAATCTAAAACTAAAACTAATAAAAACTTAACTAAAACTAACCATTTTTGAAAATATAAAAACTAATAAAAACTAGCAAACCCACACTAAAAACAAATTAAAACTAACTGAATTGAAGGAGAAAAAGTCAAAACGAAATAAAACTAAACTAAAATGAAAAATTCAAAACTATTATAACCCTGCAGAGAACAAAAAAACTATATCTGCGTGTGACTGTTAGCAAAATAAACTTGGTAAATAAACTGGTGATTTAAGTAATGAATGATTAGTAAAACTTTCACAAATCATTTGATTCCTCGACTCAGAGATTATAAACTTTATATAAAACGTATCTTACCATGGGCCCAGGGCCTCCCATCGGGCCAGGAGGGCCTGTAGCACCCTAAAAAAAACAAAGGAAACACATTTGTTCAATTACATTTGGATATCTGTAGCAATAGAAACGCATCTAGACAGGCAGCGCCTAATCAGTCAGTCACACAATCCAACAAAAACACTGAAAAGGATTCTTTTTGTGATTATTTATACCTTGGATCCAAGTGCTCCAAATTCACCTTTTTGGCCAATGGGTCCACCATGACCCTGTTTGCAAAGGACAAGAAAACAGATACTAAGCACAGGTGCATATATGGTCTCTTCAGCAAGTATGGAAAGAATAGGTAACATTATAAAGAGGATGACCAAAGAAACACAGCTAACATCTATTGGAATATTTCCCAAAATCCAAGAGAAATATTTAATTTCAAACAATAAATACTCACTCTGTGACCCTTCAGGCCAGGAGGCCCAGGAGTACCAGGAAACCCTCTAGACCCCTAAAATATGAGGCATGAAAAAACATGATTACTCATGTCAAGCAAAGAATCATAAAGAAGAAGTGTCCATTGTGTTCATTGGTTATAATACTCGAAAATCTTACTGCTGAACCGGGGAATCCAACTTCTCCTGAATTTCCTGATTTGCCAGCTTCTCCCTGTGTGAGGACACAATGTTACAAACCTTTTTTGCTTTCAGAAAAAGTCAGGCATACCACTAGATTACACATTAGATTTCATCTGTTGGGTTCTAGGTTACCCTAAAAGAGTTTCTGAACACATGTTGTACCCTTCATTTTCAAATTTCAAATTGCAAACTTAACCTAACTAACTGGGTTAATTTTGGTTAATGGTTTGGTTTTGTAATGTATCAAGATGGTTATGTGTTCATTTCATTAAACTATTTATCATTAGGCCAAACCCATAACAAATGAGTCATTGTTTGGTTTAGATTTAGCAGAAAACAAAATGATCAACCATAAAAGATGAGATAATGCTTGTGTGTGTTCTCTCCATCCTTCTATACAGTAAATACTGAAAAGCTACAGTATGTTGGACTTGACAATACTCCAGACGCAGCCAGGTTTCACTTAATATTTGCTGCAGTTGTTCAGGGCTTGTCAAACTTTCCTGTGGCGTATTTTCCTGGAGTACCGTGGCACACAAATGTAAGAGTGAAAAAGTAAAGCCAGAAGGACAGCTGGAAGCCTGACTTACATCTTCGCCTGGTTTCCCTGGAGGGCCCTCGGGTCCTCTTTGCCCAGGTGGACCCTGGAAACACAGTCACATTAGAAACACAATTAACCTGCTATCACATCTATACTCTGTCCTGTAGGCATGTTTCTGTATCACCCTACTCACAAATCTAACTAGAAATGTTATAGTATGATGTCATACCATGTGTCCTGGTTCACCGACATCTCCAGGGGATCCTTGTGTTCCTGCTTGGCCCTTAGAGGGAGGAATTAAACATTCAAAAGATGAAGAGAGAGAACCACAAAGTCCAAAGATGCAGTTTGTGCTTCGAAGGAAATATTTTATGGACTTACAGGTGAACCGTTTGGGCCAGGAGGTCCTCTCCCTCCAGCCTCTCCCTAAAACAAACAGAACGCCAAATGAAATGTTGGGTTTAGGCTAAAATGTATACAATGCAAGAGAGCATCAGTGTTCTCTGTGAAGTTAGAGGAACTGTGTGTTAGAAACATTTCTCTTAGGATGTTTTCACATAATACTGTCATTAGGGCCTGAGCACTTACAGTGCGAAGGCCCTATTGTATCCGTAGGAATTCTTTATTCTTTCTTTCTTTCTTTCTTTCTTTCTTTCTTTCTTTCTTTCTTTCTTTCTTTCTTTCTTTCTTTCTTTCTTTCTTTCTTTCTTTCTTTCTTTCTTTCTTTCTTTCTTTCTTTCTTTCTTTCTTTCTTTATTCTTCTGACGAAAGGAGGGACTTTTTGCCCCCCTAAACGTGCCCAGAAAGTCACCAAATTTTGCACGCCAGCCAGGCCTGGCGAAAAAGTTTATATTTAATAGTTTGCATTAATGGGCGTGGCAGAACGGCTCAACAGCGCCCCCTAGAATACTTTGTGCCTCAAGTACCACAATACGGTTTGACGTACATGCACAAAAATCGGTACACACCTGTATCATGTTGCAACTTAAGAAAAAGTCTCTTGGCGCCATGGCCGAAACCAAACAGGAAGTCGGCCATTTTGAATTAATCGTGTAATGTTTGCGCAATTTATGCCATTCCTTCGGCAGTTAATACGGCCTGAACCGTAACCGTAACCTTAATTGGTGCAAATTGCATGCGCGAGGGCCCGTTCATCGCTGCTTGCAGCTTTAATTTTTATTTATTTTTATTGGACTGAACTCAGTCCTCTTATATTGGACCAGAAGGAGAACCAACAGAAAATGGTTTTTACTGTCACTGGGTTAGAAACACCCAGTTCTTTTTGGTTCAGCTCCGATCCAAAGAGGTCACTGTCCTCTTTTTGTTCACACTATTATTTTAGAAATGTCAAAACTTTACATCTTCGGATTATTGGTGAATGTCACTTAGGGCAAATGGTACATCTGTACCTACTACATCACACAACACAGACTTGTGAAAAACCAATATAATTTTGTTCAGATTCCTGTAAACACAAAAAGATTCAAAATAAATAAGAAATATAAAATATGGTTTCTCTTCATCCAAACAAACACCTCACCCTCCTCCCTCCCTGCCATGCCTGATATCACATGTTCTGCCTACAGCGAGTAAAGACAATAATCCACGTGACAGCTAGCAACGTAAATTTAAAGCACATATGTTCACCATGCTGAGGTCAAGCAAACTGTTCAACAGACTTAAAACTGAACTGAGGTGGTCTCATTTGCAGTGGTGATGTTCTGTAAAATGCTTTACAGAAATGTTTTTCTTGGAAGACTCAAAAGGGGTTAAGTGTAAAAACATCCAAAGACAAATTAACTTGAAGCTTCATCCAGTGCCTTTAATTTTACAAAGAAACGTTATCAGCCGTGGGAAAATCCCTTTCAAAGCAACAAACCATACTCACTTCTCAACTCCTACCTGACCAGACTTCACAGACATCTTCATATGTTATTCAAACTCATGAGTTCTTGATTTATTGAGCTGAACTAAACTACAACTTTTTTGATCCACATGTGGGTGTAAATCTGGAAAAATCGTGTCAATGAGGAAAAGTGGGCTGTTTAGACATGACTGCCCTACTGACTATTATACCCAGATGTAATGGACTTTTTCTGTGCTTGTGTTCATTTATTTGAGTACTGGAAGTGACTATAAATTGGAAAACACAAAAAAAAAAGAAAGAAAAAAGATTGTGCCTCTGCCATTTTGTTTGGAGCACAAAGCTGTAACACCACTTTCAAAAGAGGCCCACTCTGTGGATGATAAGGGTGGAGTCAAGTATGGCTGACTCCACCTCCCACCTGAGTTGCTTTGAACAGTGTGACGGATATTTCAGTACGAACTAAGGAAATGTGTCAACCTAAAAAATATATATATACATTTATTTTCCTGTCTCTGTTTCCAAATGGAAAACTGGAAAACTTCCAGATAACACAGTGATAATAAATTGGGTAGAACAGTTATAGTCCATTTCTTTTAATTAATATCATGAGCCATGAAAAATGAAAAATCATATTAGTCATGCAATACTTGAAAACAAAAGGACTTTCCAAGCATATGTAAGTGTTTTGTGAGACCTCTCTCAGAACCAAACATAGATTTAACTCTTTAAGGAGACGTAAGGAGAAGTAAAATTAACAGAAATGTTCAGAGTGGTATTAGACGCTCAATTAATTTGATGAAGTTTTTGAAGACATATTAGCCTGCTAGCTGATCTGTGACATCAATTACAATGATCCAACTGTACAAAGACTGAAATGCCAAATTACATTTTTGAGTCATACCAGTATAAACTCCTCTAGTACACAAGTCCAGACCTGCCACTTGGAATTGAAATATCGCCTATAGGTTGGGGACGTTTAACGTGTATTAAAAGTAGGCCGATGTTCTTACGGTCATGAGTTGGAAATAATGGACACACAAAAACAGAGCGACAGGGGCTGAGCGACAGGGAGAGCTGGCCGTGAGCGTGTGAGGATCACATGTGAACTCCAAGGTAGCAATGGTGACGGTCCAATGGCAGCAGCAGCAGGGACTGAGACTGACCCAGACTCATAAACCTGCGAGTTTTGACTGGCCAAAACGAGAGTGAGAGGAAGGAGCCAGGTCTGAGGAAGTAATAACATCACCGTAGAGTACAGCGGAAAAGAGGGAGAGTGAAAACCTTCTCGTTCCTCCCGTCTGGAGCCGAACTGACCTCGGAAAGGCCAGCTTGTGCTTTCTGATTCAGTCTGATCATAATCAGAAATGAGTAGCTTTTTTATCTGTGTTAGTTTTTTTTAAATTTACATCATAACATGAATATTTAATATTTACTGAGTACATTCATAGTATTTTTTATCTGGAATCAATAAATCTGTTGGAGATGACAATGTGAAGCGATTCAGAATAAAGATCCTTATGTTTCCAATGAGATTGTCCTTGAGCACTTGTCACCGTATGGAAAGGAGACACTATGCATTGCCATGGTTACTTTGACAGCAAGAGAAAACAACAGAGGCAGATGGATGCTTTTTATTTGCTTGAATTTTTGCAGTGTGGAGCAGTTTCTTGGGATGAAGAAAATGATAGATAGAAATGATAGAAAGGGGCTAACGAAGCTAAATTCCAGCACCAGCATTACAAGAAGCTTCTTATCTTCTCTTATCAACTAATCAATGGGCCACAACATCGATCGCCATCCTGGCATAAAATACTGTCAAAATCAAGGGAACTGAACAACAAACCCTCATCCAACTGCATCACCTTGATATGGTGGCACCAGAGATGTGACATCAGCTTCTCTGTGTGACATCATGGACAACGACAAGAAATACAGAAACTCCCTCATATGATAAACAAGTCTTCATGATTAAATGATGTGTATGTGTGTGTTTTTTCTTTTCTGGCAAGTGGACAAACCCAAAATCTTTCAAGACTGCATTGTAAATACCTTTTTCATATTTGCATGTGACATGGCATCCTAAAATGAGGCTTCTTTTGGCACGATGTTAGAGGCGCTTTAAAAGGACTTGTTGCCTTGCATAACTCCTCAAAAGTTGCGCGAGCCGGCCTCCTGAATCCACCACTCCATGAAACTGTGAACTATAATCTCCCTGTCATCCCTCACACATGACTCCACATATTGTATAAGGACCACCTTCATTCCATGTCTTTCTCACATATTACACATTTCATTTTTTTTTTTTTACAGAAATAAAAAGTTGATCTGCCGATCTCAAAGAGATCTTGGATATAGATTGTAATTATTCTAGGAAGTATTTATCTTGAGAGGAAAAATCACTACTTTATCACAGAACATACACGTAATAGATAGATGAGTTTAATCAGCATTTCACTAAAACTGAATAATATTGATCATCATCCTTTTGGATGTTACTTTGACACAAACCTCCCACCGAAACACTGCTGCGAACCTAACACATATCCCATTTATCTTCTATTAGTAGAAGGATCCGTCGCTGTGCCAGACATCCCACATCCACAGATGTCCACCATTGATTTCCCACAGCTAGTTAAGTTATTCATCCTGAAAGCCTTGTCTAAGAAAGAATAAAACCTTTGGGGAGACAAACAGCGCTTCAGTCCTTAGCTTAATTGAGCGGTTATCGTCTTACCCTAGTGCCGCTCAGCATGGCTTGGGGTCCTGTTTTTGAATCGACCCCTTGAGCCATCTGGGATCCCAGCGCCTGCGGGAAAAACATTTCACGTTAGTTGAGTTTAGCATCAGTATACAGAAGAATGACTGCGGTTCACATCTTAACACATTGGCTCTGATGTTTCCTTGGTCAGCTCACCCCATGGTGCGTTGGATGACCAGCAGGTCCAGGCTCACCAGGTTGGCCTGGTACACCAGGCTCTCCATCGAAACCCGGAGACCCCCGCTGTCCCTGGAAAGTGAAGACAGATGCTGACTCGATACTCAGCCTGACACTGATTTGTAGGACCCCCTCGTAAACGAGTTGTTACAACTCAAGGGGCTTATCCTACTAGAAATAAACAACTTCAACAACAACTGATTCATGCATTTATGCAGTGAAAGCCTTTGTGTTATGTCAGTTCAACCACAAAGCCGATGTTTGTATTAGAACTTCTCTTCTGATGATGATGTTGCTGCATTTAAAAAAGAATATAGACTGTAAGGGTGTGTAACGGAAAGCCCGTGATATTAAATCACCGGCAAAATTGTCCCACTGAATCCACCAGAGAGGCATATATCTTCATTTATTAATTAAAGGAGCTGTATCTAAGAGGAATAATAAAACGAATCATAAAATGAACCCGATATGTCAACAGACATTTAAAAATCATGTTCATTTAAAATACTTATGTCACTGACAACAGCACTCAAGCCAGGATATTCCAGTTTAAAAAGAGGAGTTGCAGCCCTCAACTGATGTTTATGTTGTCATTTTTTGTTTTGGCCTGAAGCTCCACCCTCCACCTATCTCCCAATCACCAAGTCAGTATTGTTTCTGAAGCTCCACCCTCCACCTATCTCCCAATCACCAAGTCAGTATTGTTTCGGCATCCGGGTTGCCAGCTCGGCTCTAATTATCGCAGCCATGGCAGCCTACGTTCCTGCTGCATTCTGCAGCCTACCTGGCAACCTCTGGTCGGGGGGAGTAGGGGGAGGGTACACGCCGCTCAACAATATTTTGAAAGTGACTGCAGTACCATATTTGGCCATTTCTTACAGACGGCTCCTTTAAATGTAACGGTTTTGCTTGGAAAGCACATTGGACATTGGACCCTACTACATTTGGAGATTCTTGCTCTTGAACCAAACTGCTTTTGAGTTTGATAGAGAAGGGGGCTGTTCTCATGACCCCAGTAATGAAAGCATTCAGATGTCATGAGAATGATGCTTCTCTAGACATCATGATACATCAGTCTGCATGTGATGCAACAAGGTTGATACAGATAGACAGAAAGATGTACATAAAGATCACTTAGTGGGTGAAAACTTCCATTTAGTGAATGTTGGGGTGAGTTTATTTCTTCATGTACACCCACAAATATATTTTTTATTATATAAACTCCTATTGCACCCTGGCCAATACCTTTATTATGCTGTTTTACATTGTGAGAGTTCCTTAATAAAATCAACTGCCACTATATCTTCATGTTTAAGTTCTGCTTTGAGTCTGAAGACTTATGGATGTGACATACAGGCCTTCCTTTGTTTCCCCGGGATCCTCGTTCTCCTGAGGTACCAGGCGGCCCCTGTTATAACAAAAGAAGAAAGATACTGTACATCACTTAAAAGAAGATGAATTGGACCACATTATTGTATATTGTATACATGGTACATCTTGAAAAAGCTTTGAAAAGCAGGTCCCCTCATCTGGCTTTACAGACATCCTTTAAAGGTGAGTTAATGCAGTACAGGACTGTCCTGTTGTGCCCTCTAGTGTCAGCACTTCCTAATACTGAACCAGAAATTCTCTTCCGCTGATTCAACACATGCAGCAAATAGCCATGGCGCTCACCATAGGTCCAGGTCGGCCTCTGATCCCAGTCACCTGCAAGGAAAACAAAGAAACACCAGTTAGATCCTGAAAACTGACTCCACTTGAAGCCGAACCCGTCCGGCTTGTAATGTTTAAAGCAAATACTCACAAGTGGTACATCTCCGGGTTCTCCCTTCTGGCCCTGAGTGAACGGAGAAATGACAAGAGCTTTCAGCGTCATATTATGTGATGGTGAATGTACTTTACTAACAGATGTGATGAACAGTAGCAACTGTCGCCTACCCTATAAACGACTCCATCTACATAAAGGAAGAAAAAAAAAAGTTTATGATGTGTAACTTGTCGGGAAAACATACATTTGAAAGCAGTACAAACTGAAACGTACAAACTGAAACAAGACACTTTTGTTACCATCATGGCGAAAGCAAATTAGTCAGTTAACGTAGTTAATCTGAAAATATACAATACTGATGTGCTGCATCTGTATGATGGTTGTGGTTTGAAGGATTAAAGCCACTCTACGTATCAGTTCTGCTACTGACCACATGGGGGCGTATGGTAGACTGTGCTGACGAAAGAGTGAGTGACAAGATTGCTGATAAGTGGAGGAAGTGGTGCACTTTGTTGTGTCAGGGACTGATATGTGCACCTTCTTGCAATAATCTTGGTTTTAATAAGGTATTTCAGTGGTCATTAATCAAAACTAAGAGGTCTTTAATGACAATTATGGTACTATATTCATTCCATTTTTCAAGCGGCCATATTATGAGAAAAGTAATTAAGTAAAAAATTGAATGCTTAAAGCAGGTATTTGGATGTCTCAAGTCCAAATTACAACGCATAGATAGTTGGTGTCATTTGCATGTCTGCAGTGTGGGGTCCAGCTGTTGACCCCACCCCTTAAAATCAGCTGTTATGAACAGAGCTGTAAATAAAAGATTGAAAAGGGACCTTTTGTACTATATTCCTGTGATTTTTTTTTTTTTTTTACCAAATTATGTCATAGAAATTTCATTAACCCTTTACTTATTAACTATTTACTTACTCTTTGATTAACCCTTTACCTACCAGCCTGCTCTCAAATGACCAGATCCCCCTGCGCAGGGGCTCTGGTAATCAAAAGCTTTTTAAGAATTAAACATTTATTTTAAGATAAGAAATTGTTTCAACCTATTTGTTTCTTTTAAACACAATGATTTGAAAGATTCACTTAAAAAATAAATCATATATATTTATTTGCTTATGAAATGACTTATTGTCCTCCTCAGAGGTGATTGAGTCAGTTTGCCAACAGAGAACTCCTCACTCACCGCCGCCGCCCCCGCCGCCGCCGCCGCCGCCACCGTTGGGTTGGTCATTCTGACAAATGGGGCAGCACTCGCCATCCGGGATGTACATCTTCTCACAGAAAACCTCTTCGCACTGGATTTCGTCACAGAGGACTTTGCCGTTGTCACAGACGCAGATCCGACATGGCTCTGGTTTCCAGATGTCCCGGTTTGTGTACACCTGGCCGTCTGCAGTGCAGCTCATGTCATCTCCTGGACCACAGGAGGAGAGGACATTTTTAGTTTACGTGGGGGGGGAGGGGGGAGTCACAAAGTCTGATGCTTTTCTCAGTATAAAACTCATAAATGCCTTGGGAGGACAACAATGGAAGTCCAGACTTCTACTGCTATCTTCACAACCGGTCTGAATTAGAGCAAACTGAGTTGCAAGATGTTCCAAACACCCAGACAAAGCGCTTTCATGTACATAATGTGAAACACAGCCTTCCAGCATGTGCTGCACACACTGAGAGGGAAGAGGTCTGGAAAACGTGATCCACTGTGGCAGTGAAGTCTCCAGCAGTCAGACATGAGGTCATTTCCTCCAGAGCCAGCCACTCACAAACCTGACTCATGTTCAGGGGAGAAAATCCCCCAAATACACAGCTTTGTTCACAACAAGTCTGAAAAATAAGAATAAATACTCAAGTCCACCTTGACTTTTTCCTCTCATAATTTAATGTCATTAAATAAGAGACATGACTGAAGATGAACCACTCCCCCCCCACCATCTTTTTCCAGTGGGATGCTACATGTTCTGCAGCCCGAGCCCATGTCTCTGCAGAGAAAGTGCTCTGAAGCCTTCACCTGTTCCTGCGGGAAACAGCAGGTGGCAGCTGTGAGCTTCACTCAGCAGGTAAGTCTCATCCACTGTCCACAAGCAGAGAGCATCAACACTCTGAATGACTGATGTGGAGGAGGCCACATTCAAAACTGGACCTGCTTCATTGTGCCCCCCTCAACATGTTGAGCAGGGGCAAATATCCTAAAGCAAAAGCCAAAAGAGCGGCAATAATCAAGGTAAAGAGCCCTTTTGGGAGAAGGCGTGTCTAAACGTAGCTGATTCGAAAAGAAGATTGAGTCAGCAAATTTGATAGTCACAACTAGGGTTGCCACCTTTCAGAAATAGAAATAAGGGACGCCCTGATTTCAGCAGCGCAGGAGCCAAAAGAAAAAAGCCCCCAAACTACTAAACTGAATAAAAATGTGTTTATTTTTATATAACATTTTTATATAAAAAAACAAAATGCTTTGATTTCAAGTTTAAAGTGCTTTAATAGCATTGAACTTGCATGACTGTACAGACAGACAAACTTACTAGCAACTGAAATAGCCTCCTATGCTACTGTATGTCCACATCAGCCCAAATGTATAATATAGCCTACAGGGGAAGAATATGGTGTAAAAGTTAATTTATTTCAATAATTCAACTAGAATATGGTGTAAAAGTTAACTTATTTCAATAATTCAACTAGACTATGGTGTAAAAGTTAATTTATTTCAATAATTCAACTAGAATATGGTGTAAAGGTTAATTTATTTCAATAATTCAACTAGACTATGGTGTAAAAGTTAATTTCTTTCAATAATTCAACTAGAATATGGTGTAAAGGTTAATTTACTTCAATAATTCAACTAGAATATGGTGTAAAAGTTAATGAAAATACGGTACAAATCGCGTCCCGTATTAGTTCAATACGGGACGCAACATTTTTTTCTCAAATAAAGGACAATTCCGTATTTTACGGGAAGGGTGGCAACCCTAGTCACAAGTAATCCTAAATTTGACAAATTGGAAGGACAGAATCAACATTCTTGGAAACATGTGTAGACTTTTATATGTTTCTCCTTCTCCTTATTCATTTTGAATGACTGGATGTTTTCCAGAGTTTTCAGTGGAACCATAAATGCAGTCTCTGAGAAATTATCTCCGGGCAGATATAGAAATGACACACACAAACGCACATGTCAGAGCACAACTGCACAGAGTCAAAAGAAACAAGGTTGTTGTGTGTTGTATGTGTTATGTTTGGATATTCTGAATGCTCCATACATTTATACTATAAAGGTTTTCTGTTTCAGTTCCTTAGATTGAGCATATTACAGGTATTAATATCACTTATTGTTCGGGCGTGAAATTATAAGAGCTGATTTTTCTATGAGGACATTGTATGAGTTGGAAAGCCAGAAAAAAAAGGATTTTCTTCACGCTGTTCTGCACGTTCAAGAACTATGAGTAGCAGCGTCCTGCCCAGGGGCGCTCTGGCACATGACAAGGCTGGGAATCGATCCGGAAAACTTAAAGTTGGAGGTGGATCTGAATTTCAATATCAAATCCAAGATGAACATGTTGAACAATTCAGATTTTTTTTTTTAAATGTCAGTTCTTTTTGATAGAATATATAAATAAAATAAAATGAAAAAATATTTTCATTTAAATAAAAGCACTGTTTGTTGTATTGTGTTTTGTTTTATAACAATGAAAAACTTAAAATAACCAAACTAACTGCTCAGTTAGTGCTTTCCCAACGCCTGACATGGTGTTACATGCAGCAGTCAGCTGTGGAGCAGCTCTCCCCATACAGGCGAGGAGCAACGCACCACATCCCAAAAATGTTATAAAAAACATATAACAAGCCCTGACTAGATGGGGACTTTAAAATTCATCTAATCAAAGAAACCTCTGGCTTGGAAACTCTAGTAATGCACCTTTTAATTAGATGCTTTAAAGTTTATTAGACCTGATCCCACAAGTCTGAGCAGCACTTGGATTTAGATGTAGATCCGCTTCATATGTTAATTACTGCAAAATCCTGGTAATTGTTTGCAAGTGCAGATCTACCTTCTGTAGTCTTGAAAGAAGAAGAGAACGGGGTGTACTAACCTAACTGTGATGATGTTAAATATCGTCCAGCTTTAAACTGCGTGAGACCTTTGTTCACGTTGTTATGCAGCTTGTATTCTGCCCTGAGCTGTAACAGAAATGCCACAACCCTAAATGTCCATGTGACGTCCAACAGCCGCTGGCCGTTGGCTCGCCGCCCGCATGCTTTTCTCCACCAGATGTGTATATCTCAGAAGAGCAACTCTCCCATAAACACACACACTAGTAGATACTGTAATCCCGAGGGTGTGTTTTCTCCCCAGGGAGTGTGTTCCCTGCTCTGTCGACCACGCTGTATTTGACGACACCTCAAACATGATGCAGTTCAGCTGTTAAGTTTTGCTGCCTTTCAACAACCTGTGACAAGCTGAGTCTGAGTAGTGACCGTTCAGGACGAACATACAACGAGACCTTTGAAATGATTGATTTTTTATTATACAATAATCTGGCACTATGTTTACGACGCAGAAAGTTAACCCGTTCTCTTGTAAGTGCTTCTAACTGCATGGGTTTCCTGTCAAGATATCTTTTTATTCATTCTGCAGCCTGAAACAAGCCATTGTTGAAATCTCTCGTGTGTGTGGGTGGCGTGTAACTTCAGCTCTATCCAGTGCTGAGACATAAAAACGTCCCACCAGGCCTGTCTGGTGGAGCCACGGAGCTGGAAAGTCTTTTTTTTTTTTTCCTTTTGGGGTTAGAGAGATTTGAAAAACTGCATGTTTGGAGAGTTTGAAATTTACTGGAAGAGAAGTGTGGTTTTAAAAAAAAAAATGTACCGCAAGCCTTTCGATGGAGGAGGAGGAGGAGGAGGAATAGGAAAGGGTCGTTCACTTTTTACCCCCTTTCACTTAATTTCCACAGTTTGATCGTGACACACAGTGAGAAAGCGTTCAGTCGCTCTGCTTCTGGATCTGAATTTTCCACTAGTCAGCTAAGAGAGCACACCGTCTTCCTCCTTGGTTTAAATCACAGTCTGGAGTTCTCCGACATGACTCATGCGTCTCATTTAGCACAACTCGCCAGACATCAGCCAGATAACATCCTTTGTCTGCAGTCTTGGTGCACACCAGGATTTAGGAAAAGCCTGAAGAAAATACCGTAATTACACAAAAGTCGGGGTGATTTGTGAAACATAAAAAAAAAAGAAAATTACTTGAAATTCTCTACCCATATTTTATTCAAAATAGAACATATAAAACTGTAAAATGTTACCTTATTATTAATTGATGTTTGCATAGCTCGTCTTGTTGGGCCTTGGAAACCAAAGGCTTGAGCACAGACTGTATCAGAAGGGGCTCAGGAATCCAGGTTTGATAAGCCCAACATACATCAGACACACTTAGCCATTTCAGCTCGGCTGACTTAGCTTATGGTGACCTAAGACGCTAATTAATATTCGTTTAAAGGGGACCTATTATGGCATCTAATACCTATTTTAAACAGGCCTTGAATGTCTTAAAAACAAGATTTTGATTGTTTTTGCTAAATAAATTAAAAATTCAGCCTCTAAACCATGTCTTTAGCATCTCATTCTCTAACCTCATTATCTATGAGGGATTCTGAGTGGGCGGGGAGGCTATGATAATGAGGCTCTGTGCTGATCGGCTGCCTGAATGACGCATAGAAAATGGCGGAAGCTCCAGCCGGCGGAGTTGTTGTTGTTGTTCTGGCCAGAGTTAGTTGTGGGCGTAGTTTCACGCATCGGCGGCCAACCTATGTAAATCGCATTTTTGTTACGTAACGACGGGAGCAGAATCTGAACGGCTCGTAGAAGCCACATCACACTGGATGGCTCAGAATTTGGTTGCTTTCCTCCTTCTCTGAGTTGGCAGGCTGAGGGGAGACCACTTTATATATGTTAAAGCAAGAGAAAACATGTTTTTCATAATAGGTCCCCTTTAAATTCATTTGGTGTTTCCATTACACAGATCTGCAAGACTTCTCAAACAAACAAAAAAGACCTTAACTTTGAAGAAGATGGACGAAAAAATCTTGAACTTTGGACTTTATTGGAAATTATTACCACTGTTGCAAAATAGTCAACAAACAATAAAAGGCAGCATATGATCATTGAAATGCTTGAAATGCTTATTATAGTGTTATTATAGCACAACTACACTAAACAAATGAGACCAAAAACAGCATGAAACTACATTCAGACTGACCGGCTACGTCACATCCAGTGCTGCTGGAGACGTGAAAATGCCATTACCCTTTTGTGATAAACTGGATTATGGATATGTCTGAAAAAACCATCTCGTCAAAGCGTCAAAAAGTGTTTTGCAACTTTTGCCGTTTTTTTTAAGATTATAGGTGTTTCCACTGCAAAATTTTCTCTGAGATATTTAAGTTTTGCATAAATCCTGTGGTAATGGACACGGAATTATTGGCGACAGGTCAGCAACACGATAAGTTCTAAAAATAGAACCTTAGAGAGACACGGTAAGAAGAAAGGATGAGCTAAGGTTCACTGCTCTGTGAAAAACTGCATCTGTTCAGACCCTCAGGTGGTACTTCATTAAGAGAGGCATTGCTTGGGGGCTCAGGAACACCCCGGGAACTCAAGACCAAAGTTCTCTGTACCATCCACAGATGCTGGTTAACGCTCTGTCATGTAATAGTGAACAAGATCCAGAACCACTGCCTACTTTTCTGGGACAAAGCTAATTTCAAATTAAAATGAGACAAAGTGGACAACTGTCCTGTGGTAACACAAATTGAAATTTAATTTATTTATTATTTGGGGGGGGGGGACTAAAGAGGAGAGGGACTTTCTGCCTTTTTATCAGCACCCAAAATCTGCATCTGTGATGGGGTGGATGTTTTTCTTTCTGTGGCTTGAACAACTAGAAACGAAACACAGGTGCATGATTCAACCCCCCCCCCCACCACTTTTTTTTTTTTCTTAAGATGGTCCTTGTTTCAGTTTCATCATTTGATAGTTTCTATGATCTATTGTGAATAAAATATTTATGAGATTTGGCAATCACTGGCTTTTGTTTTTATGTAGCATCACGTAGTGTCCTAACTTATGTCTGGAGCAGGGTTTGTAGCTCCGTGATGAAGATGGCAGATGTGACAAGGCAAAAAAAAAAAGCAGAACGTTTATGGATTTTTCCTTGGCTAGAATGGAAATACTTCCAGCGGCGTGTTTGGGGAGAAGCCCTGGCAGCCAGAAGTCGGGGAGGAGGGTTCAGAATGACCCGATGGAAACAATGAGCTATTTCAAATTAGTCATTTTAAATATGAGCACAGAAACTAAACAGACAATACTTTCATCTTATTTTGAAAAAAAATGAAACACCTGTTTGATTTAAAGATTAAAGTCCTTCATCGCCGTGAAAGAGACATGGTGTGTAGTTGGAGAGGTCCCTGCTGATTCCTAGTCCAGATGAGTTACAGCTGCGGAGGATTGGCTCTGCTGCAGCTGCTCCTTCCTGCCCTAAAACCCTCGGTGTCGTGGCCAAACATAAATCTTCCATTTGTAAAGGACCTTTAGCTCAGCCTAATACCTTGTCCAGTGATAACAAAACTGTTCACAAAAGCAGCCTTTGGGGTTTTATTCCAAAACAAAGAAACAACAAACAAAATGTAACTCTTAAGGGGTCAAAAGCTGCGACACCTGACCTTCTAGGTCATAAGTCAACACAATTATTTAACTATCATCATCCTTCATCGTATCTGCTCTCTGTGACACCTGGATTTGAAGATGTCTGAGAAGGCATCCTGCTTGTTTCATATTCATAAGCGTGGTAGGATTGCGGAGCGATGTTGTGTGATGGGCTTGAAGTCTGGGAGCCAGGACTCCAGTTTGGACATGCTCTTCAGCTTGGCTTCCACAAACAAAGCTCTGGATCTTGTGGGAGGGGGCAGGGGTAGGAAGCTCAGGCCAGGAAAGTTGAAATGAATAAGTAGCTCGCTGATTACATGTCTAGGCTTTTCCATCAACAGCCCTCCCACCCCTCCTGTTTCCAGTGAGTCCTTCTTTTAAAGCGGCAGCCGCAGTTATGAGCTGTTCCCTACGTGTTCAGCCTTTGGAGGGTTGTGGTCCCTCTGAATTACACCCCTCCTCCTCCCCCACCTCTGCGAGATCTCTAGTGCTGGCCGACTCGTGCATTTTTATTGCAGAGTCGGCAACAGCAGTGTAAATCAGCACTGTTGATCTGCCTAAGATATATGAGCCATTAGCTGCGATTGCAGGAGCAATGCAAAAAGAATCAGACGGATCCCACATCCGTCTGAAGAATCCCTTCACTGTCATGAAATGCTGTGAGATCAGGAACTGAAAGGGAAGTCCTTAACCCTCACAACTCCAGTCATACTTTTGTCTTTGTGCCACATGGAAAGGTGAACTTAATTGCATCCACATGTGTTCACTATAAGGTAATTGCACCCTGTGCCCGAAAGCATGCTGTAAAATGAATAATTAAAGGATTACAAGCTGTTTTAACAATGACCCGGCAGAGGCTGGACTCTCAGTAGCCTGAAGCTGTCTGCAAAGTCAGGGCCAAAGTTGAAAGCAGGGCCAATCATTCTCTGGTCGGTCATTGAAAGGTTTGTTCCAAAAAAACATCTTCTCTGCAGAGAAAACACCTACCAAAAAATGTTCTCTATTTTCTCCTGTTTCAAACGTGCAAATAGCTCTGCTCTTTAGTATCTAACATAACCTGTACCATCAAAAATCTTAACACACTGGAATGTTTAAGCACCAATGTTTAATTCATGCAACATGATCTCTCATGTTCCAGTTTTACAGTATGAAACCCACTGCACCTCGTGTACTTGACTGTGAGCAGTTCTCATTTTCTTGGCGCATTTCTGACATGTTTCTCCGCTGCTTCCACGAGGTCAGCGTGATATCTGAGCACAAGCCGACATGGCACTGAGGCTCCCCTGTTTGGTTAGCTTGAGAAATCAAAGGCGAGCAACCAGTGCGTAGCAAAAAAACATCATCTTTGCAGAAATACACAGTAGTCCGTGTGAGAAAGGGATACTCACTGATGGAGGTGCAGCTGCACCAACTCAATCATTTATCAGAAGAACTGGGTGTTGTGTGACAGACCGACTGATGCCAAGCAAAAGTCTCTAACAGTCTCAGAACAAACGTGATGCACTTGTTTAACCTTTGCTTTGTTGTATGAAAGCACCTCACAACATGTTCTCACAATAATGTCCATTTAATGGGGGAAACAGTCAGTGTGGGCGGACTGACCAACTGTGCAATCCAGCAAATAAAACCCAGGGATGTTTCCTGTTTGAGCTACTTTGCTCAGTGAATAAGCAGAGCATTTTCTATCTGTTCTACTTGAACCCTTATCGGAGCAGACAAATCATATTCAGGGGAAAATAGCTTCATTTATGATGTGTTAAAATGAATCAGGGACTATTACGTTTGGCTGTTCCTTGTTAAAACAGATATGCAGCAATGGAAAATGGTGACGTCAAACATTCCAGTTTTCCAGAACAGATAGTTAACTTATACAAAGGGTCAGAGCGCCCCAGTGTTTTACATCAACTGAGCGAGCAGCCAGATGTGAGAGAATAAACTGCAGACTCCATCCACGGAGGAAATCTAACTCTGCTGTAGCTGCCTGATAAAGCATGGACAAACATAATCAAGACTAATGTTTCAGTGCTTTAGTTTCATATGAGCACGGTACTTTACAGAGAGCGAGCAAACAAGTCCAATATAAGTCCAGTTAAATTGGATCCAGCCCTCTTCCACTGGCATTGCTTTCATATCATTAATGAAACAGGCCCGAACTAAGGAAATCCACTCAGATCTGAGACCCTATTCTGAGCACGCACAATGCATCGGGTGACAGTGGAAAGGAACATCTCCCCTTTAACAGGAAGAAACCTCTGGGTCTCAGGGTTAACAGAACCCACCCTATCTTAAAGTTTTGTCAAAATGCAAAGATTTACTGTAAACTTAAAGGCGAAAAGGGTGTCTTTCAAACCCAAACTGGGAGCTGGTTCATCTGGAAACTAGGGACCACAAATAAGCCTTCAGTCTGAAGATGAAGGGCACTGATGAAATACTGAACTGAAAGGTCTTTTAGGGCTTAATACTCTATGATTTACTAAAGGTTTGCGTGTGTAAAAACGTGTGCAAACTTGACATCACCCGCAAACCAAAGTGCCAGCTGAACTACTAGCAGCGTGCAAAGAGGACTGCGTCTCTCAAATGCGCAAAATAGCACACGCAATTCATTTAGTACTTTTGCCCTGATGAATAATCAATATGGGGCGTACCCGCCAGAATCGCTAAATACTGGGAGGGGAAGATGCAAATTGGTCCATTTACCACGCGCAATGAGATTTACCAAGCCTGAAAGTTATTGCAGGGATTGTGATTGCGTCTGTATTTAATACGTTCGAAAGGAAGGTGCTAATCTCCACATGCAAAAGGAGAAATATTTTATTTGAATGTTAAATCGAGTATTATTCAGCAAAAGGTTGCCACAGGAGGCACATTCATTTTTTTATTTGTGATAATAAATAAATCACGTGTTTTCATGGAGAAAAAAGTGTTTCTTATTGTGCGCCTGTTCTGCAGTTGTCATACCCCGGTGTTGTGCCGTATTCAGCACCCCTGCCGTGAAAAGCCCCCCCTCGTCTGACAAAAATGATATTCTCATTCCGTGTCATGTTCTGTTTAGCGTCCAGTTTTGTGTTAATGATTCATGTTTAAATGCGCTCATGGATTCCACAATAGTCATACTTTCCCACAATCACAGTCACAGATAACAAAAATCGGGTAAATGGTTATTGATGTCATTAATTAATAGCCTGCTTACTGTGTTGTCTTCCATAATATTTGTCAATATATATAATATAAACTCCTAAGTATGTGTTTGTGTGAGTGTGTATATAAATATATTGAAGTGTCAGTGTATTGTTTTTTTTCTTGGTCTACTTATCATTGAATATACGAGGGGGTGCTTTTCACGGCAGGGGTGCTGAATACGGCACAACAATTTGCCTCTTCCACTAATATCTCTAACTCCAACTCGTCAAATTTCATTTTGCGCTTGCGACTATATCCTGCTTTCCATCCACTCTCCATGGCGCAAAGTTTGCGCTGCAAACCGTAAGACACTCATTTAAATACTGCTGTTTGCACCTGTTATCAATTGCGCACGCAATCTTAGTTGATCACCCGCAAAACACACAACAACAGCACGCGCACACTTTTTCAGTGCACACGCAATTTAGTACTCTTTATTTAGGATCTTAGTAAATCGGGCCCTATGTACGGAGGAGAATTTTAACAGGATTTAACAGGAAACTACAAACAGCTCCTGCTAATATTCATCAGAACGGTACCTCAACAATTTGGGATTAGCTGGAGAGAGAACATTTGCACTGTCTACTAATAAGGAATTGCAGCTGTCCAATCTTAAAATAACAAATGCCCGGACTAGTGTTTTTCTGTATCGGTCTGAGATAAAATGTTCCTAGTTTTAACAAGCTTGTGAAGGTGAGAGAAGGCAGTTTTAGAAACCGGTTTTACGTCTGAGTTGAGGGACAAATCCTGGTCAAAAATAACTGAAGGTTTCCTCAGAGAAGAAAAGGAAGCCAAAGCAATAACATCCACAGTAACTAAATGGCAATACAATCTACCTGAAGCTGTCCAAGGAGAGCAAACTAAGTATTATTTGAGTTTGGTAGCAATGAGAACATGTAGTGCGACTTTAGAATTTGGTTGTAACCAGACAGTGTAATACACATGATGTACACTTAGTTTCTGTAACACAAACCCTCCACATGGTTAGCTGCACTCATCACACATTCACCACACCGATACGATCAAAGTGTTTGCAGTCAACTTCAGGGATAGTGTCAAAAAATGATATTAGTGTACAAAAAACCCCAAAACAACCTCTTGTGAGGCAGCGGAATCAGGGCGAGTCCTTTGCTGGCTCCTCAATGTGGCCTCTCCCCACTAACTTGCTAGATAAAAAATGTACTGGCTAGTCATAATACACTTTAGACTATCTCAGTTTTTTTTTTTTCGGTTTTGTGGGTCAAAGCTTCAGTAGTTTTAAAGCCTTATATGGATAGATAATACAATAATCATGACCATAATCACAGATTGTCAATTAACTGCTATCGAGTAAGCCAAATATGCAAGGGTCAGTCAAGAAGATAACAAAAGACATGATCTATCGTGTCCTTTGCCTGCATAAGACTGAGCTCTATAGATCGTTTCTGCTGCTTCTAGGCCAAAAAAATGATCTAACTTGCACTTTGTTTTCATGTTTTAGAAATTAGCCAATGACAGGAGACTTGAGTCTCTCACGGGTCTTTTCTGAAAAGGAGCCTCATTTCTCAGAGGAAGCACAAAACAATCTGAAAGAGCTAAATGCTTCTGCACACTCAAAAGATGGGATCTCTAAAAATAATATGATGGCTTTGTCTATACTGCTGCTTCATACTTCTATACTTGTTTCTATATCATTATGTAAAATGCTGGATTGACAGTGGTGTATTTTGTCACTACCAAACTAGGTCTCTTCTTGGCTAATAAATCTAGTCAAGACCAAAACCTGAACTAACTAAACTGTATGTATTTTTTTAAGTCTTTATACTTCTGTAATCGAGTTACAACTTCCATGTTTCATCATTATAAATCTGCTCACCGACATTACATAGACTTTATTTGCAAGGTAAAAGCTTGTAATCTAACTGCATTATGTGGGATCCCCATGTATGTGTTTGTTTTAAAAGTTGTGCTTATTTCACCATTTCTGCAAGGTCAAGTAAAATTTCAGCTGCAGGTGTACTGAGCAATTTAGAGCTAAAAAGACACTTCAAGACCATCAAGATTTTAAAAGTGATATAAGTTAGAGATTGCAATTAAAAGAAAGCCCATCCCTAACTTATAACTTCACTTTAACCTCATTGTAAAATTGTCAACGACTTATGAAGCAGTGTTCGGTTTGTCTATTAATGGATGCTCTAGAAACGAGCTGCAGAACATGACTGTACACAAAAGACTTAATCTGTGCTAATCAGAACATAAAGGCTTTGTTTTAAAGAACTTCTGCTTCAGCTAATATATCCTTCTACATCTTAAACATGTTGTGTACCCCCCATATATTTTTTTAAATAGGAGAGTTTTTGGAAATAAGTGCTTGCATTTAGTCATTGATAATGACCTGTAAAAGCAACATGAGAGGTAATATGCATTCAAGCATTTTCGGTCTTCAAGTGGGGAAGAACTTTGAGTTGTTTTATGAGACGGGGTGGTACGGAGAAACCCCAAAGGCAAAACAGATTTATTGCCTCCACATTTTGTTTGACCTCAATGCTAGAGCAGTTTCGGGAGGCTGCATCCTCTTCTCAAACCCAATGGCTGCCGAAAGGCTCCTTTTTAAATCCCCCTCTTTCTTTTGCATTAGCCTGTGCTTTCTCATATCCTCGTCAAGCTCTCCAATCTCCCTTTATTTCTCTTAATCCTTATCAAAACACAGTTATATTTTATGGACTTTCCCTCCTCACTCCTCTTATACACCATTTTCTGTCACTCTTTCTTCTTTTTCTCCATTTTACTGTTCTAACATCTTAAAGAAACTTAGGAAAACAGGCTGGAGTACCACCCAATATTGCATGTGTACACCAAAAGAAAAAACATGTTTAAAGGAGCTTGAGGCCGGATTGTGGCAAGATTTATGAAAAAAATCCGTATACATTTTAAGTTTTCTAGTAATAATGTCAGATGAAGCGTTCCAAACCCAAAAGAATGAGCCCTCTAGTGTATCTCTCCGTTGCCTTGAACAGGCTGTGTGCTGCAAAATGTGCTGCAATTCGGTCCCGAATTTCCCGCGCTGTCCTGCGGATGTGACGTCACATGACGCTGCATGTGCGTTCTCCCCGTTCTCCCGTGCCGGCTTCACTGTTGGGTGCAGTACCCCCGACGGCCGTCGTGGTGAAGGGTGGCGCTAGAGAGTCTCATTTCTTAAAAGGAACCTCATGCTCCTATTGAGACCCATCACAAATTAAATATTTTACATGAAAAGTTGAAGATATTTCTTTTTCTTAAGGAAAGCAGATAGGGGAGTAAATGTTAACACCATAGCACCCTACAGAAGTTTTTCTTCACACAATATCCTTACTGTCCACCCAAACCACTTGTTGCAAGTTATATGACATGGTTGAGCAGAAATGCAGTTTCACAGCTGGGTTACAAGTGGTGGATATTTAACAGAACACCAATAGGGAGGTTGTGTGGAAGAAGACTCCGAGATGGTTATACCAAAGAAAAAAGTTTAGCTTGTTTTGCCATCATTCCAATGTCATCTTTTAAAAGGAAACTGCAACTTATGTGAAACACCAAATAATGTCCTTGTTCTTCACAGTCATCACTTTAAAACTAAAACATGCTCTGCAAGTACAATCTACATGAGACTCTTGTTGGTTGAAGAAACCTTCTCATTGAACAAGCGCTTCAGTGGCTCAGCCATGGAGCAGACAACCAGGATAAGTCAGTACGGAGAGAAAGGGAGACACTGACGGTGGGTGTCCATCGCATGCCACATATCACGCGCATTCATTTTCTATAGAACGTGACAAAGTGTTTACCGCCTGCGCAAGGGATCTTGGGAAGGCAGTGCGTCCGGGCAGGGCGTTCAAAGGTCCGCTGCACGTCAACGTGAATGCCAAAACAGCATAGAGGAAAAGTTAATTGTTGCTGTTGCAGGTTACAACAATTGATCAAACTGCCATGTTGACATTCTGACGTACTGATATAAAAGTGTTTCATTCAGACAGAGTTCTTAGACGAGCTGGTGGATTTCCCCACCCTGCTACCGGGAACACCAGGTTCGCCCAGTAGCTTTGGCAGCGTTTTCTCTGCAGGTATAACACAGCCCCCGAGTCTCGCACTCAGAAGGTGTGCCGATTTTTCCCAGTGGCCAGCCGCGGTACTGCAACAAAAAATCCCATGGGGTCCAGAAAGCTTTTTTCCCATAGACCGCAATAGTAAAAGAGAAGCCTCTAAAACTGTTCACAGGACACATCCAGCTGTAATCACCGGCAATTACTAATCTTTGTATTCTATATTTTTAAGTCATGGACTTTATATCCGTCAAAAATGTTTTATAACGGCCAGAAAAGTCAAAGAAAAGTCTCTTTATGGGCGTGACATCACGGCCGTGTCGGTGCCATTGATGTTGCCCCAGAGCATCATGGGAGGTGACTCAACTGCGCATGCTCTATGGGCCCCTTAACGCGGAAGTAAACCCGGAAGTCAGAACATTTTTCGCCGTATGCGCTGAGTGAGCAAATTGCATTGAAATGAATGGGCGGCCATTTTCGATGTTCCATCCAGTTAATATTATAGATCCATGGTATAACACGGCAGCAGCAACAACCCTCTTCTTCCTGCTCAACATCCTCAAAATTTATAGTTGATTTGTCCCTCAAAATCCAAACAGGACGATTTGTGATTGCTTACAGTGTGGTACATGTAACATTTCACACACTATTTTATTCATTAAGTGTTTGTTTGATTTATCTCAGGTCATATATTTCAATCAGATTAAAGTTTTTTCTGGCTATTTGGTTGAATTTATTTTTTGTTCTGATTTATTACATCAAAATAGTAAAGGTGAAACCCAGATGCAGCTGAAATATTGACATGCATGCCTCCACGTGACCGGATGTAAAATGCTAGCTAGTGGACATCTTGACCCTCCTTCTCTGTGGTGACATTACTGATGTTCAAGCCCTGGGGGGATCTAGAATTGATCACTTTCTCTTTAATGCTGAATGAAGCCCTTGAAGTTAACAGGAACCTTGGTTTAGGTTGACTATGGGAGGCAGATGGACGGAGAAAGGTGATGGTTTCACAATAGTATTCTGATCCGGTTCAGTGGGGTCACTAGTAAAGGATGGACACATCATCTCGTCAGTGAAAGGTATGAAAATAAAGGGTTTCTATGAACATTAACATACTGACTGTGTAGTGTGTAGTGTAGTGTCACGGTTTTTGGATTTGTTTTGTTCCTGTTTTATTTTGAAAGTCTGCGTCCTTGTGTTAAATTATTAGTCTGACTTCCCCGGCTCCCATCTGCCCTGATTGTTTGCACCTGTGTCTCGTTAAGTCCTGTGCGTCTATCTTGTCACGTCTTTCCCTTAATTGTCCGTACTGTTTCTTGCTATAGTTACTGGTTTGTTTCTACTGTTTGCACCACAATTATGGTTTATTCCTGGTTCTGTCTAGTTTGTGCTTTTGTTTGTGTTCTTAAGTATCCTGTTTAGCAGCGCTTTTTGTTTAATTAACCACTTTTGTTGGGAAGTGTTCCTTTAGGATGTGGAGGGTTTCCCAAGGTGGATTCATTACCATGGCAACATGGAAAATGTCAATGTAGTAAGTAAGTAAGATATCCCATCTTCTCTTTACCAAGTAATGATATTGTGCATCAAAGCACTGAGTAGTTTGCTTTAGAATTAAAGCGAAGGAAGTTGAGATAAATACAGAATGATGATTGGGAATCTAGTATCTACTTCCTCCTATTGTCCATCTTAAACTGATGTGATGAATTGAGTTTGTGACTATATTATGTTGTCAAATTACCATATATGATAACATCTATGTTGTTATTTGTTGCATACCCAAGATTTTGGCCTTTCTTTTTTTGGAGATCATTGTATTATCAAAGCTTAGACATTATGCATTTTACATTTCATAACAGCTCTTATGTATTTGTCAGGACATCTAGTCTTGTGGGGTTTTTTTTTTAAATGGTGTAACCACATTTTCCAATGTAAAGAAGGAACAGTGATGGTTTCTGCTTTATGTTGCTATGTTATTCTGGTTCTTAATGAGAGAGCTTCCCCAAATTTAGCACATTTCTTAGTGATACAACTATGATTCTATTTTCATACTTTGAAGGTTGAAGATCAGCTAACTCTGGGTTTACATACTTTTTAACAGCTGGAGCTTTTACCTATTTATCAAACAAGAGGTAGGATACACCCTGGACAGGCCACCCATTCATCAAAAGGCCGCACAGAGAATAGCAACTGTAAAACGTACACACTCCAACATTTGACATAGAGTTATCAGTTAATCTGCATGTGTTTGGTCTGTGGGAGGAAATTGAAATCTTTGGAGAAAACGAACAAGGGACACACCTAAAAACAGAAACAGCCCCATCAATGAAATTTGAATGTTGCTGTAAGGTTACGGTGCTAATCACAGTACCACTAAACCTAACTGATTAATCCTAACCGCAACCGGGTGCTTTTACATTCTAACTTTAACCACTCATGAGCGAAAAATAAAACACAAAAGTAAAAGGACTCTAAACAGTGTTTTGGAGGTGTGTGATTTTCCATCCCATGGTCTCTGGGATTAAAGTGACTGTACTGGTTTCATCCGTAGCCGATACAGTGTAAAAGATGTAGACAAACCCTGTGTGACATTACCTTCAGGTTTCTGATAAGTGGGTTTGAAGTATCATGCTCCAAGCATGATTTTCAGCCTTATTGTAGAGGCTATCTTTGCAGGAGCTGACTGCTCAGCCCTGTTCTTTTCTGAAAAATTATAGTCAAATTGGCAAACAAGTCAGGCAGCTGGAACATGACCACTTTATCTGTTAACACAAGCTAGCTTATACAGCGTAGCTTAGCTAATGCCATCCTACAATGCTAACGGATGTCACCTTACATTCATTCTGATTGAATGTAATTGAATGTAACTGATTGTAATAATTGCTCGGGGGTCATGTTCTGGGTCTCTGGAAAGCGCCTAGAGACAACTTTTGTTGTATTAGACGCTATACAAATAAAATTGAATTGAATTGAATTGAATGCCAAATCTGAAATGAGGACTGCCAGAACTGTACCAGAGGTGCCTTGACAACACAACAAGCCATGTTATGTTTACAAGTAGAATTTTCAGCTCAGAAAACAAGTTCACTGAAGATACTAAGCACTAAGTAGCTACCAGTAATGATCTGAGCAAATACCAAACAATAAGCCGCAGTGTTGCTGCCCCTTACAGCTGTCATGGTTGTGAACTCTAACTTGGGGGAAGAACCAAAACCATTTTTTTTTGTACCAGCCAGCAAATACTTTTATTTTTGCCTTTCAAAGCTGGATATTTTAACATGTGGGGTCAATAAAGATTGACACAACTTTGAAGCCCCTCAGATTTAATTTGATCAACTGCACATTTTGGCACTTAACACAAAAGTGGCCTTTTGGCAATCCTCCACCTCTTTTCCTTTTCATAAAATTAATCCGGATTAGGATTGATAGAGTAATATTGAAATGAATAATAAATGATAATTGAAAATTAAAGCTGCAAGCAGCGATGAATGGGACCTCGCACCCTTTCTGCACGTTCAGGCGTGCTGCAGTGGAAGCTTGTATGACTTGCATGTAGATTCTTCAGGCCTGGACATTTAGCGGATGACACCACCCACGACTCCATATATCAAACCATTGAAAAGTTATAGCAGAAAGTAGGAACTATCAGCTATCAACCAATCGGATGAAGGGGCGGGGCTAATTTGCACCAATTATGTTCAAGGACTCAAAACCATGTCCAATGACACCACCCACAAGTCTTTATGTCAAACCATTCAAAAGTTATTGCAGAAAATAGGAACTATCACATATCAACCAATCAGAAGAAGAGGCGGGGCTAATTCATGCCAATGAAGTTCAAGTACTCAAAACCGAGTCAGATGACACCACCCACGACTCTCTATGTCATACCATTGAAAAGTTATGGCAGAAAATAAGGACTATCACTTATCAACCAATCAGAAGAAGGGGGGGCGCCCTTTTTGGCGTCTATCATCGCCACGGTAACGCTTTTGACTGACAAAATAGTAATGCGCATCATCCCAGGATCGAGACGCACATTTTGATGTAACACACCTGGGTGCGCCTTACGGTTCGGGCGAAGAAACGGCCGAAGAAATGGCATAAATTGTGCCAAAATTACACGATTAATTCAAAATGGCCGACTTCCTGTTCGGTTTCGGCCATGGCACCTAGTGACTTTTCTTTAAGTTGCGACATGATACAGATGTGCACCAATTTTTGTGCATGTACGTGAAACCGTATTGTGGGGCTTGAGGCATGAAGTTTTCTAGGGGGCGCTGTTGAGCCATTAGGTCACGCCCATTAATGCAAACTATTAAATATCAAACTTTTCGCCAGGCCTGGCTTGCTTGCTTGTAAAATTTGGTGACTGTTGGGGCACATTTAGGGGGCAAAAAGGCCCCCCTTTCGTCAGAAAAAAAAAAAAAAAAAAAAAATATTCCTACAGCTACAATAGGGCCTTCGCACTGTCAGTGCTCGGGCCCTATTAATACATTTTATTTGTTAGGCACCTTTCATGGCACACAACAGAAAAAAGCACAGTTTGCAGCAGAACATAAAAGATAGTTGTTGTAGGTCAAATGCCTGTCTAAATAAGTAGGTTATAGGTAAGTAGGTTAATGATGTACATTGTCATGTATGGAGTACTTGATCATCACTTGAACATCATTATATATCAGGTTTGATTAGAAATCACCACACACGTTGCAACACACAAGACTATAATTTACATTTTTAAATCTTTATTGTAAAACTGTAAGGTTTTGAGCTATAGACTAAAATACCTATTATATAAAATGCCATCAGATTGGGTTAGATGTATAAACACAAATTAAAACTTATATTGGCTGTGTGTTGCAAGACTTAATTGATTCAGCTTTATTGAGTTTGGTGCAACACTTGGCTAAGCTAAATATCTAAAATGCTCCTAATCTTGTAGCCTGGTGCCTATTTTGTGTATAAAAGCCATTACAAATTGAGTCCGGTGTACTTCTAGACCAGGAAACAGTTAAATTCACTTATAACTGAATTCCATGTCACAAAAATTACACAAGCACAGTCACACTGATGTTTTCCTCTAATGAAAGAAGCATGATGGGAATATTTCCCAGTCACGTCCTTGTGACATGAACTGCATCAACCAATGAAAAACCTTTTCACTTGAATCTTGAGGGCTCTTGCGATGTCGCCAATGCCAAGCAGCAGATTATTTCTTGGTAGAACTGCTGCAGTTTGTTTACTGCGACTCCTCCCCTCCATCTGTAACAGCTACATAGTTTATTCAATATGTCATCAGCAGCTGTGTGAGGCACAAAAATCTCCAAAAGCATTCCCAAAACACACAATCTTTGGAGTCTTGTGCTTAAAAGAGCAAGAGGCTGACCTCATTTTGATAGGTACAAAGCAACATGTTGCTATTTTAAGATAGGTTTTCGTTACGAATGTTTTATTATTGCACAGAAAAGTCAGACTTTTTAATGTCCGACCAAAAACAGTGTTTTCATCTTAGGCCCTGTCTTGTCTTTTGACCATAAATCACTGTTGTCATGTACGGCCAGATCCAAAAACACATGCCGCTTCAGAGGAAATTCCATTTCAGCACAACTTCCTTCACTGGAGTTTTACCAAGTCCACTATGACACACATAGATGCAGGGATGTATTTGTCCTTGCTAACATATCCTAAACAATCTGCTTGGTTTCCATCACCTCCACTTCTTTTCACATTGATTGTTTTCTTTCTTTTACTGAAATCAGCTCTTCCTCTCTTGTCAAACCTCTCCAAACCCCCTTTCTTTGTCAGTCCTCTGTTCTTTCCTCTCCGATCTGTAACTGTGCAAGAACGCCTCTTCTCCTAATACTATAAATATAGCACATAGTAATATGATTCCATCTTTAATGATCCCTAATGCTTTCTCATTTTCAAGGCCAAGTCAGTGAAAGCCTTGACAATGAGAAAGCATTAGTTTCTAAAGTACTTGAAATGTCTGGGCTTTATTCTCAGAGTTTTGCTTGTAAATAAAGACCGACATGTTGTAAAACGCAGTTCAAGCTGTGCAAACCTGAGGCATTTTGCTAGTGTGGATTTGCTACAGTATAACTGCAGAAATGTCTGCACAGCAGCAATTCTAAGGTAATTGTAGGCCGCCTGTTTCTATAGTCAAAGGCACTGTAGCTTTGCTATAAGCGCAAAAATTAAAAATTTTAGTGTTTGATGTTGTTCATATCGGTATCATTTCTTAACTAGCAAAGAGAAAATTACATTGGCAGTACTTGGATTTGTTGTTTCTATGACTCAATTACACAAACCTCTATAACAACTAAAAGCCTGAGCAGTACGGATGTCTGATTTGTGAAGCCTGTTGGAAGTAGACAGTAGGAATCCAACCAAAATCCTCTGATATCTGCCATTAACTTCACTTTTTGAGCTCATACACCGTCCCCGTCTGTTTTGGCCACCTCTCTGCTGTGGAATTCCTCCCATTTGTCGTAATCATCCAGGTTAAATGGTGGTTGTGACTCACGAGGCAGACATTTCCACATGTCAGTGGTCTGGCTCAGTGTGAGACGTGTCTGTTTGGGATCTTTGACTGGATGTTGGGGTGAGCGCATAAGTAACAGGCAGCACAGACTCATCATTGTGCGAAAAAAATAATGCGGCCTTCTTTTTATTGAATATATCATACATCCTTCGCATCTGTCACTTAGAAACTTAAAGCACAATAACCTTTTTTCATGCAACAGGGCACGAACCAGTGGTCCAAATTCACCATCACATATGTGCACTACAAGGTCTTTGTTATCTGCCTTGAAGAAGGCCTACATGGCCGAAACATGTTGGCAGTTTTTAACTTTTACTAAGCCATGATTCAATAAAGGCTTTTTATATTTTTCTAACTTCTTGAGTGCCTCAGTTTTTCCAAATTGTTGTTCACCATCACATATACCCATGTCTGTGCCAAAAGGGGAAAAAAATTGTGTAGTATTCATTGTAATGACCTATAGTTCTATATTTCAACATAACGTTTCATTAATTTTAGCAAATAATTTAGAACCTGTTTTATGCCTTACAAGGAGATTAAGAAATATATGGTTAAAGGAGCATGAGGCTCCTTTTAAGAAATGAGACTCTCTAGCGCCACCCTTCACCACGACGGCCGTTGGGGGTACTGCAGCCAGCAGTGAAGCCGGCACGGGAGAACGGGGAGAACGCACATGCAGCGTCATGTGACGTCACATCCACAGCCCAGCGCGGGAAATTCGGGACCGAATTGCAGCACGTTTTGCAGCACACAGCCTGTTCAAGGCAAAGGAGAGATACACTAGAGGACTCATTCTTTTGGGTTTGGAACGCTTCATCTGACATTATTACTAGAAAACTTAAAATGTATACAGATTTTTTTCATACATCTTGCCACAATCCGGCCTCAAGCTCCTTTAAGTGCTGACTAAGCATCCATTTATCAATTCACAACAACCCTCAAATAAGCACATATAGGATTTATCTCAAACAACATCCAACTATAAATCACTTATTTTTACATCAGGACTAAAGTTAATGTCACCACTGACTTCAGACTACAGTAAAACCTTATCTTCAGCACCAGGACGACCACCTGCGTTGATACATGTGTCTGGCCACTTTTCAGTCAGTCAGCTGTCCAAGTTGTGAAGAGCCTGCAAATACCTCAGGCCACATTGTTGACCTTTGTGACCCACCAACACCCATGTGGTTCCACTTGTTCACCCTCTACACTTGTAATATACATAACCTCGTTACAACATCAAATTTAGGTTGGACCACAACGTACAATTATGGCTGAGTGTCACCATTTTGTGGCATTTAAACACAAGTATGTATAATTCTCGAGCATGTGAGAGATTTTTAAGAATTTATGAGCTTTCAGAGTGTTGCATTCAAAAGGTCAGGAGTTCTTTAGTTTCTGGATTTTTTGCAACTCAAGTTTGTGCTAACATATGAGAATGGAAATTTAATCAAGGGTAAAGTGATTTTGCTGAATCACTGCCCAGCTCCAGCTGGAGGCAGATGTTCCCAGATGGTATATTTAACTGAAGGCAATCACTACAGCCTGTGAAAAAGTCACAAGGGGACAGACACAGTACAAGTTTGAGGGGGTGCTATATTACACTGAAACCTGCCAGGATATACTCAAGGTAAAACCTGGAAAAACTACAATGAGCTGTATCAACACTGACTGAACAAGCAGTGTGCTGCACATGAGCTAACAACTCACAAGCCTTATCACGGTCATGTTTGTTGTCATGGAACTTCAGGAAGAACAATATTACTTTTAAATTGTTGAGAGGTAATATTTGCTTTAGAACTTACAACCAATATGGTT